>NC_063067.1:1782500-2014167 GCF_018812025.1 Megalobrama amblycephala
AATTACATATTTAAAGTCAGCAATAAAATCTGACATGAACCATCCCATACATGTTGTTTCTTATGATAAAATGGCATTAAAGGGGTCATGAACTACATTGTTTTATGTTTCCTGGGGTGTACTTATAATGCTAGTATGCTTTTTATATCCAAAATGGTCATAATTTAGAAATAAAAGGCATTTTTCCTACCCTGATTTTATCCCTCTGGTTTGAACGCTCTCTTTGAAGGGGCATGTCTGCTGTAAACGGCCACTGCTGTGATTGGCTGACATCTTTCCACTTGAAATAGCTTTTAGCGTGTTTTACTATTACAGCTCTCAAGGTTAACTAATCGTGAAAAGTGTTGCATAACATTTAGATCTATGGCATTATATTTAGATCGTGGCATGAAAGGTTGCAGTGATGAACATTGTAGTCGATCACAGACATGTTGTTGAGCTCATGAAAGCAGTGATCTCGTCATTGAAACTCAATTTCTTCACACTAACCAATGCTTTCATCATAACTAACAGTGCGAACATGATGTAACTAAGAGATTCGTTTAATAAAATGGGAGTTTTGGTGCAAGTCCAGAACTCAGTCACTGATAAACTCACACTGTTTGATTGACAGCTCCAGCAATTGTAAAGGGAGCGTTCTTTGATCGCTTTCTTTATATAATTTAATCACAGTTTAAATAACAGATTATTTTCATCCTACTAAGAGAAACAAGGTGAAGTTGAGCGTTTAGTCACTGGTTTGATTTACTGTCACGCAGACAAAGATCATCTGACTGTACATGAATCATTAATATCAGATCAGGCATTAGAATGAACACAGTTACTGACATGTTGTTGCATTACTGTCGAGTCCAAAAGTCTGAAATGCGATTGATTTACCAAAGAATCCACAGTGAAATGTACCAAATACAAATAAATAAAGCTCAACTGAGACATTCACATTGTTGAAAATAAATAATCATATTCCTGCATTAGGATCCTTTGAAAGGTAATGTTATTTTAGTCCTGTATCGCTCTTCTCTCCTCCTCATCTCACTGACACACCAGTGGGCGGGGCTAACGTTGCAATGATGAAGTTGGCGTTGATTTCTTCTGCAGAGGCGGAGTTTCACCTATAAATAGGCACATTCCAGTCGTTCGCTGGGTCTGGTGTCAATAAAAGCTTTTATTGGACTAACAAGGAAGCTTTCAGTTCTGAAACTTACAGGATATTCTTAAAGTACAACGACCTCTTATATATCAAAAGCTCAAGGAAAAGTTAATTTCTCAATTCATGACCCTTTTAAAAAAGCTTATTTTTCAGGCTAGACGAGCCAATGCACATGTGCAGTCCTAAGTGCGAGTCTTGGGTTTCTACGGGAATCGGAGCCTCTAACGGCAGCTGCAGTTACGCAATGACTTTATCAATCAATCAGTGATTGGCTCTTTTATTTAGATTAGAAGGTGTGACGTATTCCGCGATATTGCATGTTGCATTTTCACCCATTTCTATATCTATAGTCTTTGCTTGTACCCGTTTATCAGCATGATGATGCACAAATACACACAGCAAGAGACAGAGTGGTCTGATGAAGATGAAAGTGAAGTTGAACATTTCCTGCACAGTCACCAGATCTGAGCCACTTTGAAGAAGCAAGTCACAAAACATTTTCCTCCACCAGCATCACATGACCCGTTCTGGAAGAAAAACATCTCCTTCACTGAATACATTTTGTGCCAAAGCAATGATAAACGCTTCAGTGCATGTTGGTTTGAATTTTGATGGTTTGATGCTTTCAGCTGTCATTAATGATTGACAGGCAGAGAACACTTCTGATTGGCCGCTGTCACAGACAGGTGTGATTTCGCACTGAAATGATCTTACAGTAGCTCTTAACATGTTGTTCTTTACTGCAGAGATGTATTTGCTGCTGTTCTATTTATAATAACAATGTTCTGCCCGGTGTCTGCTGCGTCTGTACATGATGTTCCATCATTATTCATGTCATTGAAACCAGAACCAGAAAAACAGCCAGACAGACAGACAGACGAAAGATGTGCTTTCCTCTTCATGACATGTGGATCAAGATACAATTGATTAGCGAGAATAAATAAACTCTAGCATCACCTGCGTGTGACAGACAGACGGGCGGATGCAGAGCCTCTGGACCAGAAGAGGGCGGAGCTTGAAGAGAGGGGAGAGATGCCATTGGCTGCAGAACTGCTGATGGAGTGTGTGTATTTATGTGTGTGTGTGTATGTGTGATGGGGGAGGGTGGAGGATTTCGAAGCTTCTGTTCCGCAGAAGATGGGGTGGGGTGGGGGTGGAGGAGGAGGGGGGGCGGGGAGGTTTTACCGGGTGCGCGTGCGCTCAGCGCGTTTTTACCGCAGTATCTCTGGATTAGTGCGCGCGCTGCGGCACTCCGCTCGGTTCACAAACGGTGAAGAGAGAGAAAATCCGCCCGACCGAGCCGCAAAACGAAGCCAAATAAAACAAAACTGCCCTCTCGCATCCATCGGCACGAGCCGTTTCATCGCGTTTATTCTAATTGGTTATAAACGCAGCGCGCGCCTGAGAATCTACCGGAGACATGGCCAAAGAGGACGAGAAGAAGGATTCCGGGGACTGGAAGGAATTCTTCTGGAACCCGCGGACGCACGAGCTGCTCGGTAGAACGGCGAGCAGTTGGGGTGAGTGTCCGCCGGTGTGTGTGTGTGCGTTATATAAGGAACATAACGGGTCGTGTTATTCCGGTGATGCCCTGATGCGCGAGCGCAACCGCCGGTATTTCATTCATTTCAACCGTTTTACCGGAACGTGTTGCGCAATGCGTCTGCTGGGCAGCCGTGTGTGTGTGTGTGTGTGTGTGTGTGTTTGTGAATGCACCAGGCCCTAATGTATTAAAGGACAATCTGACGATGCTTCTGCTGCTGTTGCGCGCTCTCGGGTGTGCGCGCGCGCTCCTCCGTGTGCATTAAAGGTCAAC
Organism: Megalobrama amblycephala; assembly: GCF_018812025.1. NCBI lineage: Eukaryota > Metazoa > Chordata > Actinopteri > Cypriniformes > Xenocyprididae > Megalobrama > Megalobrama amblycephala. The sequence goes on from NC_063067.1 coordinate 1,785,467, forward strand.
GGGTGCAATGAGATTATGTGTTATAATGAGGAAGCATCGGTCTCCGTGCGATCATACAAACATATCACACACACACACCTAATCATTCCGATCGCTAATCGATCAGCGCGCGCAAGGTTATCGGCGAGTGTCCTCGGCTCGCGCGCGCTCACGTGACGTGACGTGATTTTGCTCATATCCGGAGCAGCATCATCCATCAGCGGTTATATAACGATATATGCACACACACACATCATGTATATATATGTGTGTATGTTCACTTCTGTCTGCGCTGTCTGTCACGAGCTCACATTTGCTTTTGTTTGTGTATGTTATTTAATATGCGTGCGTATGTCATAGTAATGCATGCATTATTAATCACTTCAATGCACATCTGGTAAATGACTTTTAGCTGAGTCACTGAGTGTGTGTGTGTGTGTGTGTGTGTGTTGCACAGAGAGAAATACACACACAAATGACCTGATGTGTCTCTCATGAGCGTTTATAAATAAATTAATATAGTAGTTTGCCCACTGGAAAACTGTGAACAAAAACTAAATTATTCTATTCTACTGTATGCTTTTAATAAGCATAATTAAAATTTAATTAAGCAGCACCAAACCCAAAAGGCAAAAGATATGAGTTCTGTCATATTCATAATATAGACCAAATATGCAAATTTATCATCAGAGTTTGTTTTAAATGTCAGATTTCCGCACATTTCAATGGATTTTGATGGAAAAGTCGAGGTGGACACACACATCTGAATGCGTTTAGACACATAAAATCATAATTAAACTGCACTATCTGTGAATTAATCCACAAAGTAATCAATCAAATTCTGCTAATACAGACCAAATCAAAGGCAGATCAGTGTGTGTGTTCTTGTTTAACCTACATTGTAAGGACCAAGATAGTAAAACCTGAATTTTTTGACCTTGTGGGGATATTTTTTGATCCCCATGAGGAAAAAAGCTTAATAAGTGATGTTTTCTGACACTGTAAATATGTGATGGGCAGGTTTAGGGGTGAGAATATACAGTTTGTACAGTATAAAAATCATGATGTCTATGGAAAATCCTCATAATTACATGTGAGTGTCATATTATGTCAGATGAGTTCACTGACCAGCTTTCATATGTGTTGCGGCGTCTGATTGGCCAAGAGCATCGATGACATCAGTGGCAGAGCAGCCAGTGAGAGAAGAAGACACTAATCTGACTCCCATCCCCCCACTCAGAGAGAGAGAGACACTGATGGGGCGACATATAAGACAAAGACCTAAAATAAATGCTAGAAAAATGAAAGAGATCAAAGAGAGAGAGAGAGAGAGAGAGAGAGAAAGATAACAGAACGAGTATAATAGCTAGAGAGAGAGAGAGAGAGAGATTGATAACACTGTGGTTTTACTGTAAGAGGATTTACTCACTCGCAGTCTGTCCTGACATTTGCTCAGTGATGGACGAATGAGAAACACGCAGATGACACGAAGATGGAGTGAATAGAGGGGAATCTAGGTCACATGCACTGCCGACATTATCACAGTTCATCTGAATTATTACACGGCACTCAGGAATACTTGATTCTGATTGGTCAAGACAGTCAGTATTGTGTTTGTTTGTGGTTAGATAGTGGATTATGCTGGTCATTAATGTGATTTTTTTACACCTGTGGTTCCTCTGCTGGACACATCTATCTATCTATCTATCTATCTATCTATCTATCTATCTATCTATCTATCTATCTATCTATCTGTTATGTGTTATAAAGAAAAGAGGAATGATGCAGATACTTCTAATGCATTTGCATATTTTACACTTTGTATGTATATTTCCAATAAAAATCTTTACAAAAAAAAGAAAAGAAATGACTATTATTATCTTAACTATTAAGTATCATCATATAGTTAATACTTTTAAATTTGGGTTGTTTTCAATTCAAGGGCTGGGTAAATATAGGGCAGAACATATGTTGGGTTAATTTTACCCAGTAAAATGGGTTGTTTTTTTAACCAATGGGACACTCCTTTAGGTGACTTACATCGCGCCTGTATGTAGAAAATTAAATGATATATAGAACAATAAAATTTTTTTAGATAAAATAAAACGCACACAATCCTGTATTTTACCGAAGACATGCACCAATTTGACGGAGCTGCACTGCTCTCTCCTGAAGAGGGCGCAAACAGTCCGTGATAAATAACTCAAACACTGGGTTACACTGGGTTGTTACGTCTGACCCAGGAGCTGGGTAATGCAAAAACTACCCAAACACTGGGTTACACTGGGATGTTACGTCTGACCCAGGAGCTGGGTAACACAAAAACTACCCAAACACTGGGTTACTCTGGGTTGTTACGTCTGACCCAGGAGCTGGGTAACACAAAAACTACCCAAACACTGGGTTACTCTGGGTTGTTACGTCTGACCCAGGAGCTGGGTAACGCAAAAACCACCCAAACACTGGGTTACACTGGGATGTTACGTCTGACCCAGGAGCTGGGTAATGCAAAAACCACCCAAACACTGGGTTACACTGGGTTGTTACGTCTGACCCAGGAGCTGGGTAATGCAAAAACCACCCAAACACTGGGTTACTCTGGGTTGTTACGTCTGACCCAGGAGCTGGGTAATGCAAAAACTACCCAAACACTGGGTTACACTGGGATGTTACGTCTGACCCAGGAGCTGGGTAACGCAAAAAACACCCAAACACTGGGTTACTCTGGGTTGTTACGTCTGACCCAGGAGCTGGGTAACGCAAAAACCACCCAAACACTGGGTTACACTGGGTTGTTACGTATGACCCAGGAGCTGGGTAATGCAAAAACTACACAAACACTGGGTTACACTGGGTTGTTACGTCTGACCCAGGAGCTGGGTAATGCAAAAACTACCCAAACACTGGGTTACACTGGGTTGTTACGTCTGACCCAGGAGCTGGGTAACGCAAAAACTACCCAAACACTGGGTTATACTGGGTTGCTACGTCTGACCCAGGATCTGGGTAATGCAAAAACTACCCAAACACGGGGTTGTTACGTCTGACCCAGGATCTGGGTAACACAAAAACTACCCAAACACTGGGTTGTTACGTCTGACCCAGGATCTGGGTAAAACAAAAACTACCCAAACACTTGGTTGTTACGTCTGACCCAGGATCTGGGTAAAACAAAAGCTACTTAAACACTGGGTTGTTACGTATGACCCAGGAGCTGGGTAACGCAAAAACTACACAAACACTGGGTTACACTGGGTTGTTACGTCTGACCCAGGAGCTGGGTAATGCAAAAACTACCAAAACACTGGGTTATACTGGGTTGTTACGTCTGACCCAGGAGCTGGATAACGCAAAAACTACCCAAACACTGGGTTACACTGGGTTGCTACGTCTGACCCAGGATCTGGGTAATGCAAAAACTACCCAAACACGGGGTTGTTACGTCTGACCCAGGATCTGGGTAACACAAAAACTACCCAAACACTGGGTTACACTGGGTTGCTACGTCTGACCCAGGATCTGGGTAATGCAAAAACTACCCAAACACGGGGTTGCTACGTCTGACCCAGGATCTGGGTAATGCAAAAACTACCCAAACACTGGGTTTTTTACGTCTGGCCCAGGATCTGGGTAAAACAAAAACTACCCAAACACTGGGTTGTTACGTTTGACCCAGGATCTGGGTAACACAAAAACTACCCAAACACTTGGTTATTACGTCTGACTCAGGATCTGGGTAATGCAAAAACTACCCAAACACGGGGTTGTTACGTCTGACCCAGGATCTGGGTAACACAAAAACTACCCAAACACTGGGTTACACTGGGTTGCTACGTCTGACCCAGGATCTGGGTAATGCAAAAACTACCCAAACACGGGGTTGCTACGTCTGACCCAGGATCTGGGTAATGCAAAAACTACCCAAACACTGGGTTTTTTACGTCTGGCCCAGGATCTGGGTAAAACAAAAACTACCCAAACACTGGGTTGTTACGTTTGACCCAGGATCTGGGTAACACAAAAACTACCCAAACACTTGGTTATTACGTCTGACTCAGGATCTGGGTAAAACAAAAGCTACTTAAACACTGGGTTGTTACGTCTGACCCAGGAGCTGGGTAACGCAAAAACTACACAAACACTGGGTTGTTATGTCTGTCCCAGGAGCTGGGTAACACAAAAACTACCCAAACACTGGAAAAATAACCCCCAAAAAAATGAACCCAGGACTTGGGTAGAAAAAATAACCTAAGCTTTTTTAGAGTGTAGTTCAGTCATGAAACTCTAGATGGCGCAGGCTGATGGTTCTTTACATGCAATCTGCAAGAAATCGCATCATTCCTGCATGGCTCTAGCTGATTGGCCTCTGCTGATCCTGCAGCCAATGAGATGCTTGCTGAACATTTATATAGCCTGGTTCAGTGTTTGCTGTAATCTCTGAACCCCTCCACCTCCCCAGCTCCACCTGCCTAGATCTGCTACAGGATTTATGTCTGTCTATTTATGCATTTGTAAGTCCATACTTACGAATAAGGCAGCGGTTCCATCCCATGTGTTCAAGAGTACAAAATCATCACTTCCTGGGAAATTGGCGCAACATATCTGTAATATAAACAGAAGTTGCTGTAATCAGGGAAGAAACTGTGGCTCTTTTTCCTCCAACATAAATGAGTTCGTCTCAGAGCGTCAGACGAAACACAATAAACACTGTCATGTTCTCTTGCGTTCGGATGCTGGTGTTTGGGAACACAATCCTGTGAGACGCTTCTGGAAGGAATTAAACCAAATGACAGACTTCGACTCAGGCGTTTCAGAACCACCAAACCAACATTTGAGATGCTGCGATGCCATTGGTCCACTGGTTAGTCCTGTTATCCAATCACATCTTTTGTGTGATATCAACTTCAAATTTGGAACACAACTTGGTTAGATGTGTGGCTCTAATTTTCTAGAGTGAAAATCGCCCATTTTCTACATCACAAATATGTGACCAATCCCATCACGTGTGGGCGGAGCTTTTCCCCACTGACTTTCTATGATGTTCAAAGCCTTTCTAAGGATGCTGATTTTCAGAAAGCATCTGTCTGAGGGGAACATGGTTTGTGTAACATTAGCATATAAATTACCGTTATGTGTCCGACATTGTAGAAAGTGATACATAAAACACATTACTCTTCCACTTCTTCTTCTGAATCAGTTTCTGGTTCAAACATATATGGCTGAATTAAACCAGGATTTCCATTTGCCATTGTGCAGCGTTTACTACAGTTGAGTGAGTGGATCATGTAGTCTGAGCTGGAGTGATTAAGTGGAGGCAGGGACTAATTTGCATATTCATGAATCCAAGTATACTAAATAAGGCAATATAAATATGTGTCAGATATGATGTGCTGCGCTTTCTTTATCACCTGAATATCAAATCTGACAACCCGGGCAATTTCACACCCAATACTTTACTGCGGTTATTTAAAACCTTTGAGAGAGAATTCTTCTGTTTGACCTTTAAAGAGGCAAACCAACAAATCAATGAAAAGGTTAAAATCGATTCAATATATGCCTTATAAAAAAGCAGTCATCAATGTCCTATCAATATTAAATTTAGCTAATTTCCACAGACAATAAAGTCTTTGTTGGCTCATCGTACACAATCTATCGGTATTCTCTGAAAAATTTAGTTTATTATTGATAATAGTACCTAGGTACTTATAACTTTCAACCAGTTCAATCAATTGATTATCGACAATAGTACATGGAGCTGCTGTCTGATTTCGCCGCAGGTCAATGCACATGTCCAGCATTCAGAAGTAGACCTGCCTCTCGACACCAATTTGCAAAATACTCGACAATAGGCCCGTGTTCTCTCTCCTCACCAACCAACAAACTTACAATAACTGTATCATCAGCAAACTTAAGACTGTACCGATTCTCAAGCTGACTACGACACTCATTTATGTATAGGATATAGAAGAGAGGAGAAAGTACACACCCCTGTGGGGAGCCAATAGATGTAATTATAGGTCCTGACAAAACGCCATTAATTCTTACCCTCTGTGACCTATTTGTAAGGAAATCTAGCAACCAAGCGGCCATTCTTGCATCCACACCAAAACCCGACCAAAGCTTGTGAACCAACATGCTTGGTCGAATCGTGTTGAAAGCAGACGAAAAATCTACAAATAATAGCCTTGCATGGTTACTACTACCCTCCAGATGTTTATACAACAGATCCATTAAGGTCAGTGTTGCATCCTGCACACCTCTCCCCGCCCTGTAGGCAAATTGCATCGGGTTTGTTTTTTCCAATAATACTTCTTTTACTAATTTCTCAAATACCTTCATTACTAATGAGGTCAATGAGACAGGTCTATAATCTCTCAAGCCTTTAGGACAATTATTTTTTGCCACTAGAATAATGATCGACTGTTTCCAAAGTTTTGGTACATACTGAACCTCAAAAGACCAATTAAAAATATAAGGACCCTACCACTTATTGCATCCGGACCAGGACTCACTTTAATTTTACATTGTTTAAAAAGATTGACTACATTTTCTACATTAAAAGAAACAAATAAACTTCCCTCTTGAGAGGAGTTATAGAACTCATGCCTTATGCCACCATTCTGCTCTTCAAATCTAGCATAAAATGTATTAAAATCCTCTGCAAGGGCACTATCTAGCTCATAACCGGTTACTTTCACTTGTTTTCTACATCCATTATTTAGGCCCGTCATTAATTTAAGACTGTCCCATACTGAGCCCATACAGTTTGTTCTTGTCTCCACTTTTTCCTTTGCCCTCCTAATTTCTTGTCTTATTTATTTCTGTACATTTTTAACTTCAAGCAAATCCCCTCTTTGAAAAGCAGTTCTTTTCTTAATCAACAGACCCTTAAGATTGGTACTCACCCATGGCTTACTATTTGGATATATCTTAACAACTTTCTCAGGAATAACAGAGTCAACACAATAAGTTACCCAGGAACTAACCACATCATTAAGCTCATCAATATCAGTAGATGAATCCATAAAAACATTCCATAAGGTACAATCAAAACATCCTCTTAAACTCTCAATAGCATCATCAGTCCAAGATTTCACAGTTTTTGTTTCAACTTTTCCCCTCTTCAGTTCAGTAGTATAACATGGAATTAGATGAATACAACTGTGATCTGATGAACTCAAAGGAGGTAATAGAGAAGCTTTGTATGCACCCTTAATAGAGCCATAGCATTGGTCCAATGTCCTTTCATACCTAGTTGGACACTTTACATACCCATACATGTTCTTTACTGATTTTTCCAATATACAATTATGATAAAAGTTGGAGCATCCGGGGATAGTGACTGATATTTCATAAAACTCTTCTCAATATACTCCATAGCCAAGTTCACATTCGCCTTTGGGTGAATGTACACCACAGACACAAAAATTTGGGGAAAATCCCTAGGCAGATAATGAGGCCGGAGGGATAACATGAGCATCTCAATGTCCTTTGTACGTAGTTTCTCTCTCACAACAACAGTCTTGCACCAGCGTTCATTCACATATAAACAGACCTCCCCGCCTCGCGTCTTGCCAGTTATCCCAGAGTCGTGGTCAGTTCGAAATGGGGCACTAAATCCATTAATTAGCAGCTCTTTATCAGAGTCATGATAAACTCTGTTGTTATCATGACAACAACAGATCTCTTATCGTAGAGATCTGTATAAATAAAGTATACTTAAAACTATACTTTTATACACTAAAAAGTGAGCCAATTTTGTCCCAAGTAGTATTTAGTAAAATTACAAGTATACTACTAGTGCATTGATATTAGTATACTTACTACATAGAGTATACTTAAAAGTATACTTTTATACACTAAGAAGTGGATCAATTTATTCCTAAGTAGTATTTAAATACTACACTTATAAATATACTACTAGTAAATTGAAATTAGTATATTTACTACATAGAGTATACTTAAAGCTATACCTTTATACAGTAAAAAAGTGGGCCAGTTTTGTCCCAAGTAGTATTTAGTACAATTACAAGTATACTACTAGTGCATTGATATTAGTATACTTACTACATAAAGTATACTTAAAACTATACTTTTATACACTAAAAAGTGGGCCAATTTTGTCCCAAGTAGTATTTAGTACAATTACAAGTATACTACTAGTGCATTGATATTAGTATACTTACTACATAAAGTATACTTAAAACTATACTTTTATACACTAAAAAGTGGGCCAATTTTGTCCCAAGTAGTATTTAGTACAATTACAAGTATACTACTAGTGCATTGATATTAGTATACTTACTACATAAAGTATACTTAAAACTATACTTTTATACACTAAAAAGTGGGCCAATTTTGTCCCAAGTAGTATTTAGTACAATTACAAGTATACTACTAGTGCATTGATATTAGTATACTTACTACATAGAGTATACTTAAAACTATACTTTTATACACTAAGAAGTGGACCAATTTATTCCTAAGTAGTATTTAAATACTACACTTATAAGTATACTACTAGTAAATTCATATTAGTATACTTACTACATAGAGTATAACTTTACTTAAGCATACTTGATAAAATGAACAAAGTATATTTAAAGTATACAGGTAAAAAGGTTAAATATTTAACGTTTTTGTGCTTGTATATGTGAAGGTTTAGAATCAATACGATGGAGTATTGAAATAATAAACGCATGTTCCTCTGTGTGCTGCAGGTCTGATTCTGTTGTTCTACCTGATCTTCTACACGTGTCTGGCCGGCATGTTCTGCCTCACCATGTATGTGATGCTGCTGACGCTGGACGATTATAAGCCCACTTGGCAGGACCGTCTGGCTACACCAGGTACAAATACACAATATAAAGACATGCACAAACTGATGCCATCACCTTCACACACAGCCATGCAACTTTGTGCGTGTTTCTAGGCATGATGATTCGGCCAAAAGGAGAATCTCTAGAAATCATTTATAATGTGGAGAAAACAGAGAGCTGGGACTCATACGTTCAGGCCCTGGACAACTTCCTCGCACGTAAGTCCATAGAGAGATGTGACATTTTTTAAGAATTCTGTATGTGCTTTTGTCATTTTTATTAGTTTTTGTTCTTTTTAAATATTACTATTTAGGTTTAATTTATTATTATATCAGTTTTAGTTTTAGTTTCCCAGTTACACTCTAAAAACATAACTGTAAAAAATTAAACAAATTTACACAGTAAAATACCATTTTCCACCATTTTTACCGAAACAGTAATATACCGTGAAAACAATGCATTCTGGCAGATATTATTTGTCATTTTCGAGAAAGTAACCTATAGGCTACTTTCTTGAAAATGACAAATATTACCCAGAATGCATTGTTTTTATGGTATATTACTTCTGTATATTACAATGCATTCTCCAGAATGCATTGTTTTTACAGTATATCAATGTTTCAATAGAAAATGATATTTTACTGTGTAAATTTGTTTAGTTTACAGCTATTTTTTAGAGTGAGTAATTTTAGTGCTTTTTAAACATTTAACCTTTTAAACATTTTATTTCAGCTTTATTTCAATAAACATTTTTTAATAGTCTTAGTTAACAGTAATATGCTACATTATTTATATATTATTATAGTTTTTATTAATAATTTGATTTGAGCCTTTTGATATTTTCTGTTTTTGTTTTAATTTTTAGTTTAGTTTTTAGTCTTTATGTTATGTGCTTTTGTCATTTTTATTACTTTTCGTTCTTTTTTAAATATTTTGATTTATATTTAATTAATTTTTATTACAGTTTTAGTTTTCATTTATTTCCAGGTCAACTTTAATCTATTTCAGGTCTATTTCAACATCAACTAACATGAACATACAATACAAAAATGAATAAATACTGTAGTAGATCTATTTCTCATTGTTAGTTAATACCTTAAGTAATCTTAACAAATGAGATTGAGTTAATACCTTAAGTAATCTTAACAACCTTATTGTAACATGTTACCAATGTTTTTAATAGTTTAAGTTAATGCTAATAATCCCACTACAGTAACATCAGAAGATGGAACAATAAAGAAATCTTCTTCTGTTTTCCCGCAGCTTATAATAACTCTCAGCAGGTGATGAGCAATGATGCCTGCACCCCAGACCAGTACTTCATCCAGGAGGACAGCGGGGAGGTGCGCAACAACCCCAAACGCTCCTGCCAGTTCAACCGCACCATGCTGGAGGATTGTTCCGGACTCAACGACCGCACCTACGGCTACCAGGAGGGCAAACCCTGTGTGCTCATCAAACTCAACCGGGTAACTGGCCAATCACAGCACAGATCATTGTAACGGAGGTGCACACCACACTATAGATGATTTCAGTATGTATTGGATGTTCAAAGCATGCAAAATTAGCCATAACCTTTGCACATATTTTAGTAATTATAATAAATTAGGTATCATTCAATACCTGTTAAAACCGGTTTGAAATGGAAATGTTACTTATCGGCTCAATTTTTGTGATATTAACTTCAAATTAGGAACACAACTTGGATAGACGCATGGTTTTGATTTTCTAGCAGTTTTAGAGGCCAAATTATTTTGTAAAATGTATATGTATCAAATAGAAAATGTTTAGTTCAGTACATTTGCTTTACTGTAAACTTACAGTAAACTTAAACTGTGCAGACGATAATACGAACACAAATTTGAGCTGCGAATAGCATCAGAAATCATGGGTTCACAGAGATCATCGCCCGTTTGCGGCGAACCATTAAGATTTCAAAACATTTAAAAACAGTTATGACATAACGAAGCCTTATTTGTTGAAATCAAATAACTTGGGAAGTTTGATACACTCTCCAAATCACTGGTTCAAAATAAATGTTGTACAAAGGTTTCTAAGCTTCACAAAGCATTGTTTCGAAAGTGCCCGTCACTAGCTCAGTTACATTTTGTTAAAGTGCCACTACTATGCCATTTTAAAGGTTCCTAATTTAGTTTTGGAGTCTCCTGTAACAGATTAACATGCATCCAAGGTAAAAAAAAAAACACATTAATTGTCTCATAATATACATTGCAGCATCAACATTTCTCAAAGAGTCTGAAAACGGTTGGTTCAAAGACTCAGTCTCTCTAAACCTCGCCTTTCCAAGAGCCTGCTCTGCTCTGATTTTCCAGTCTGTTGTGAGACTCTGCTCTGATTAGTCAGATGTCCCACTCTGATCTGATTGGTCAGATGTCCCAGTCTGTTGTGATTGTTTGCCAGAAGCCAATGAACACCATAGGCTGGCATTATGCAAATTTGTTACAATGTTACATAGGAATCTACAACCCGAATCCCTGAAATGTTTGGACTTTTTTTAAATTTGAATAAAATGAAAGCTAAAAGACTTTCAAATCACACAAGCCAATATTTTATTCACAATAAAACGTAGATAACATAACAAATGTTTAAACTGTGAAATTTTACAATTTTATGCACAAAATGAACTGCTACAGGTCTCAAAATAGTTGGGGCGGGGCATGTTTACCATGGTGTTGCATCTCCTCTTCTTTTTAAAACAGTTTGAAGACGTCTGGGCATCAAGGTTATGAGTTTCTGGAGTTTTGGTGTTGGAATTTGGCCCCATTCTTGCCTGATATAGGTTTGATTGATAGAGCTAGTTGGCATCTGCAGATGGCACGGCGGATTGTGTTTACCGACAGTGGTTTAGTTGGCATCTGCAGATGGCACGGCGGATTGTGTTTACTGACAGTGGTTTCTGGAAGTATTCCTGGGCCCATTTAGTAATGTCATTGACACAATCATGCTGATGAGTGATGCAGTGTCGTCTGAGGGCCCGAAGACCACGGGCATCCAATAAAGGTCTTCGGCCTTGTCCAGTTTCTCTGAATCTTTTGATGATGTTATGCACTGTAGATGATCTTTTCAAAATTTCTTGCTTTTTCAGCCATTTGTTGCCCCTGTGCCTATAGCAGGCATCAAATTTGAAATTAGCTGATAAAAGTGTAAAATTTCTCAGTTTAAACATTTATGTTATCTATGTTCTATTGTGATTAAAATGTTGGCTCATGTGATTTGAAAGTCTTTTAGTTTTCATTTTATTCAAATTTAAAAAATGTCCCAACATTTCCGGAATTCGGGTTGTAACAGTTTCTCATTTCAGCAGTTCAGAATCGATTCTTTCTTTTAAAGGCCAGTAATTTTATTTGTTGTGCACTTTGATCTTTAAAACTGTGCAGACTCTTTACCTTCACTAACTGCTTTATTACACACTGCATGAAAGGTCATATTCAAAAAAGCATAATGGGGCACTTCATTATTAGTCTTTTTGATGATAAATGAAGCAGAAAATCAGCTCTATGTTCATTTGCTCACGAGTGTTGACTCTTCTGCAGGTGATTGGGATGAAGCCAAGTAAGAATGGAACAGCTCCGTACGTCACCTGTGGAGCAAAGGTGAGTGAGATCTACTGACCTTCAGCCAATCATCATGACAAACTCATCACTAACAGCCAGTCAAGCATGAATTATGTCTGTTCACTGCATCCCTCCATACTCAGAGATATAAAGATGGAAATGAGTGGGTAAGAAATAGACTAGAATGCACACTTAGCATCCCATAAACCCTAACCTTAGAGTAGTACACACACTGAATTAGTGCACACCCTAAACTAGTGCTGGACTCTCATGCTTTCAGTGGTTAGTTGAAGCGTTGCATCATGGTTCTTTAGTTTCTATGGTTTAACTATCTAGTTACTATCTATACCAGTGGTTCTCAACCTTTTTGTGCATGTATGATTGAGTTGTTTTTTCCTCCATATTCTCATTATATCATACTATATGAGCCATGAAAACCTGATGATGCTCAACAAAAAACTTGTTGTGCATATAAACTTATTTATTTGTATATAGGTTTAATAAACGGTTCCATTGAATATAGACATCATAAGTTAGGCTTTACAGAGTTAAAATCAGGCTTCCTCCATATATCCAGGTTTTCAAAGACAAAACACAGTTGTTGAGGGGGTAAAATAAAATAGTTTATAGTTATTTAAATCTTTTAAGTCATCTGGTTGAGAATCACTGTGCTTTACGTCGCACTGAGATTTCTCTCTTGTTCCGTGTAGAAGGAGGATTCGGAGAGCATCGGTGAAATTGCATACTTCCCTCCAAATGCAGCCTTCAACCTCATGTACTATCCATACTACGGCAAGAGAGCACAGGCAAGAACACACATATATATATACACACACACACACACGCTCTCACTCATACGCACTAATGTGATTATATATGTGTGTAACCACTCTGTGTGTGTTTGTTCAGGTGAATTATTCTCAGCCTCTGGTGGCCGTGAAGTTCACAAACATCTCTCTCAACACAGACGTCAATGTGGAGTGTAAGATCAACTCTAATGCCTTCACTTACTTCAGCGAGAGAGACAAGTTCGCTGGCCGCGTGTCCTTCAAGCTGCGCATCGACAAAGTGTAGAGCAACTACATCTGCCACACATACACACACACACACACACACACACACAGGAGATTGTAGGAGGAGTCAATCATATCTCAAAGTGTTTAATGTATTTGTCTGTCCTCATACTCGGGTCTACATGATGATTTCTGTGTGCGTGCGTGAGTGCGTGTGTCTTTGTATCTCTGTGTGTTTCGAGTACTCTTGACTGTCGTCATACCCAGCTGATATCGTTCCAAAGTCAAATCAAGAGAGCAGGAGAATATCATCGAGCCTTTCTAAATATCTAGACAAACAATTCAGACATAATCATGAACAATCCAGTGAATTCAGAGGGACCACAATCATTTGAGATTTTATGTAAAGAAAATTACTTTTATAATTGTTAAATTATTTTCATGGCAAACGTATTTTCCACATTTGTGCTTAATTGTCATGAAAATAATGTCAAAGGTGAAAATTCCGGCCCTAAAATAAGCTTCATTTTCTGTATGCAAAATATAATATCTTGCTTATTTCTTTTGATATTGAGGTGAAATGCGACTTGGATTCATTCGTTTAGTCTATAAAATAGCTTTTTGTGACTTGAGTGTGTACACAAATTAGACAAGTCAAATCAGCTCGAATTCAACGTCATTCATAATAAATAAAATCTGAATGAATAATGAAATGCGTAGATAAAAGTGCTAATATGATTGATTAATAAACAGAGCCATAACTTTCCATATCCGTCACAGTGAGATATATCGCGCTCTTAACCTGATATCTGTTTTTATCCATCCATCAGTTTATTTATTTATTTATTGATGAATTGAGGTACATTTATGATGTTATTTATTTATTATCTGATTCGTGGTTTTTATTTTTTATATGACAATGTTTGTGAAAACACTTTTGTAACACTGTAATGTTCACAAACGCACACACACACACACACAAGCTATGTTAAACTGAAACGATTGGCTGACGTTCCGCACATGCTCAGATTGCACTCAACGATTTACACATTAGCCAATCAGCTTTAAGCTGCGCCATATCAGTTCGCCATTTGTTTCACGATTAATTTCCCCAAACGACTAATAATGTATTTGCTCCATTTTGTCCAGAACGGTTCGACCCATCTTTCTAAATGTGTACACAGCAATACCTTCTGGTCCAAGAGTGTACTGTTAATACTTGTAAATAATACCGAATCTGGGGTAGTTAACGAAGAGAGTAGTTACGAAGAAAAGAAAAAAAAAGACAAATTTGCCAATCCAATATTTACTAATGTAGATGAATGAACATAAAAACGTGTTTTTCTTCCCAAAAAGTGTTTTTTTAATTCATTTGTTGTTGAGCACATCATGGGTTAGCTGCACTTTAGCACACAGCGAGAAAATGACGCGAACATTAGATGAATATATTTCTCAAAACTTTAGTTCATTTCTTCTTAGCTTTGGTAGGATCTTAGATTTTTATCATGTGATTTGACATTTGGATGTTCAAGGGGATTCGAGTCAAAGCCGCCCTGATTAGCGAGCAGGTTATCGGGAAGGTCTTAGCGTAGTGATTATTAGCGAACCACTAGCCTGCCATTGTCGATGTGCAGGCGGCCAGCCTGTCTGTTTTCTTTTCTTTCGTGTTTTTTACAATCCAATCCTTAATTTCGCCCCCAGTTGTGAATGTGCTGTGTTTCTACTGGGTTACTGCCACAGTGTTGTGCATTTGAAACATTTGAGGGTGTGTTAGAAAAGTGTGGGAAAAAGAGCCAAATGCGGCCAAACATTTAAATTAACGTCACTAGTTCATCCGTTGCACATCAGAACAGAACTTACGGGCCTGATGTTGGGAACAGTTCAATGTTTACAAAAGAGCAGTGACTAATAACTAGATTAGCCGCGTGCTAAACTTACGCTGCCTGCCGTACGTTTACTAAGATCTACTTCACGTGTGCTGCCTGACCGCTCTATGTCATGGAATAGATTTTATATGTTTTTAGGATATGGTAAATCGAATTATTGCACATTCTTTTCAACTTATGTATTTTAGATGCAGCAGCGATGGATGCATCGCTGCATCGAGCGTTTGTATACCGCTGCGTGTGTAGATCACTTACATTTTCATACGGTTTATTCATTTCCGTAAGACGAAATATTCAGTCAGGCAGGAATTTGGGACATCACCATTGAAACGGTGCATGATGTCATATGTGTAACTGAGTGTTTAGGCGCGGTCACATTTACCGTTGCTCGGCACAATCTCGTGGGCGAATTCCAGTCAGGAATTTGCGCGATAGGGAGTTTCACGTGAGAGCGAAAGTGTTCCCCATGTACATCTCGCTCGTGTACGAGTTGGTCATGTAAATGTTCTTTTATGGTATTTTACCGTGAGCAGTTCTTCATACATTGCTACGCTACTGCCCGCGAAATTTCGCCCGAATTTCGCTAGTGTGACCGCACCTTTACAGCTTCAATTGAACCTACACGCTTCTGACAATATCATCGATGACACATGGCGAAAAACACGGGCTTACACAAACAATGGCAACGACAAACACACCTGCGCTACTAAAAACTCATTACAGAGTTTTTCACTCACTCACACACACTGACGGCACCTTTGAGCTCTTTGTCCCCGTCTGTGTTTCTCTCCAATCCAATAATGCGACACGCTCGTCACTTTGAGTTTCGCCGGATGACTGCTCACAGGCTCATCCCGGTTTCTCATCTGTCCTTCATAGTGAGACGGTGTCTTATTCTTTCTTCACTCTCTGTAAAAACACTGCTCAGAAACTAGATGTATCTTATTAAATATCCTGAATATACTGTTATATATTGCCTGACATGAAAATTGTGAAACTTATATTCGAAAAACAAATGATTATCATTATAAATGAAAAATGGAAACAGGAAATAAAAACATTTTGTGTTTAACAAACATTTTTGGTCTTTTTTTTTTTTTGTTAAAAACACTAAATGAAGCATGTCATATACATCTGTTTCAATATATAGCCTAAATACAAAGTTCTGTCATGAAACTCTAGATCGGAAACCCTCCATCTTCCCCGCAGGTTAGGTCCTTAACTCTGCGGATTGAATGTTGCATTCCGTATCATGTCCTCATCTCTATATTTGGTGGGAACAGCTGATTCGCCGGTCTTGGTTCCTGCTGTATCAGTAGCCAATGAGCTCATTGCTCAATTTCAAATACTTGGTCAGCATGAGCTGTAGCAGTGTAGCGCACTTTCAGAAACCCTCCATCTTCCCCAGGGCTCCACCTGAATAGATCTGTTTTTTTCACTTCCTGAAAAGTACGTTTTGGACATACGTGATTCATCGGGCAGCGACGTATGCTATATTGTACAGCAAAAGCATTTCTTGCTCATAGCAGCATGTCATGTATGTATTGGCAGTAGCAAGTCCAGTAGCAACAATAACAGCAGCAGCAGCAGCAGCAGCATCAATAACTAACAGTAGCAGCAGCAGTAATAACAGGAGCAGCAGCAGCAATAACCAACAGCAGCAACAATAATAGCAGCAACAATAACAGCAGCAGCAATAACCAACAGCAGCAGCAATAACAGTAGCAGCAGCAATAACCAACAGCAGCAGCAATAACCGTAGCAGCAGCAGCAATAACCAACAGCAGCAGCCATAACAGTAGCAGCAGCAGCAGCAGCAGCAATAACCAACAGCAGCAGCAATAACCGTAGCAGCAGCAGCAGCAATAACCAACAGCAGCAGCCATAACAGTAGCAGCAGCAGCAGCAGCAGCAATAACCAACAGCAGCAGCAATAACCGTAGCAGCAGCAGCAGCAATAACCAACAGCAGCAGCCATAACAGTAGCAGCAGCAGCAGCAGCAGCAATAACCAACAGCAGCAGCAATAACAGTAGCAGCAGCAATAACCAACAGCAGCAACAATAACAGCAGCAGCAGCAGCAATAACCAACATCAGCAGCAATAACAGTAGCAGCAGCAATAACCAACAGCAGCAGCCATAACAGTAGCAGCAGCAGCAGCAGCAGCAATAACCAACAGCAGCAGCCATAACAGTAGCAGCAGCAGCAGCAATAACCAACAGCAGCAGCAGCAGCAGCAATAAAAGTGGCAGCAGCTATAACAGTAGCAGCAGTAATAACAGGAGCAGCAGCAGCAATAACCAACAACAGCAGCAGCAGGAGCAGCAATAATGAACAGCAGCAGCCATAACCAACAGCAGTAGCAATAACAGCAGCAGCAATAACCCACAGCAGTAGCAATAACAGCAGCAGCATTAACCAACAGCAGTAGCAATAATAACAGCAGCAGCATTAACCAACAGCAGTAGCAATAATAACAGCAGCAGCATTAACCAACAGCAGTAGCAATAATAACAGCCGCAGTAGTAGCAATAACAGTAGTAGCAATAACAGCAGCAGCAGCATTAACCAACAGCAGTAGCAATAATAACAGCCGCAGTAGTAGCAATAACAGTAGTAGCAATAACCAACAGCAGCAGCAATAACCAGCAGCCGCAGTAGTAGCAATAACAGTAGTAGCAATAACAGCAGCAGCAATAACCAACAGCAGCAACAATAACCAGCAGCCGCAGTAGTAGCAATAACAGCAGCAGCAATAACCAACAGCAGCAACAATAACCAGCAGCCGCAGTAGTAGCAATAACAGTAGTAGCAATAACAGCAGCAGCAGCATTAACCAACAGCAGTAGCAATAATAACAGCCGCAGTAGTAGCAATAACAGCAGCAGCAATAACCAACAGCAGCAACAATAACCAGCAGCCGCAGTAGTAGCAATAACAGTAGTAGCAATAACAGCAGCAGCAGCATTAACCAACAGCAGTAGCAATAATAACAGCCGCAGTAGTAGCAATAACAGTAGTAGCAATAACCAACAGCAGCAGCAATAACCAGCAGCCGCAGTAGTAGCAATAACAGTAGTAGCAATAACAGCAGCAGCAGCATTAACCAACAGCAGTAGCAATAATAACAGCCGCAGTAGTAGCAATAACAGCAGCAGCAATAACCAACAGCAGCAACAATAACCAGCAGCCGCAGTAGTAGCAATAACAGTAGTAGCAATAACAGCAGCAGCAGCATTAACCAACAGCAGTAGCAATAATAACAGCCGCAGTAGTAGCAATAACAGCAGCAGCAATAACCAACAGCAGCAACAATAACCAACAGCAGTAGCAATAATAACAGCCGCAGTAGTAGCAATAACAGTAGTAGCAATAACCAACAGCAGCAGCAATAACCAGCAGCCGCAGTAGTAGCAATAACAGTAGTAGCAATAACAGCAGCAGCAGCATTAACCAACAGCAGTAGCAATAATAACAGCCGCAGTAGTAGCAATAACAGTAGTAGCAATAACCAACAGCAGCAGCAATAACCAGCAGCCGCAGTAGTAGCAATAACAGTAGTAGCAATAACAGCAGCAGCAGCATTAACCAACAGCAGTAGCAATAATAACAGCCGCAGTAGTAGCAATAACAGCAGCAGCAATAACCAACAGCAGCAGCATTAACCAACAGCAGTAGCAATAATAACAGCCGCAGTAGTAGCAATAACAGCAGCAGCAATAACCAACAGCAGCAACAATAACCAACAGCAGTAGCAATAATAACAGCCGCAGTAGTAGCAATAACAGCAGCAGCAATAACCAACAGCAGCAACAATAACCAACAGCAGTAGCAATAATAACAGCCGCAGTAGTAGCAATAACAGCAGCAGCAATAACCAACAGCAGCAACAATAACCAACAGCAGTAGCAATAATAACAGCCGCAGTAGTAGCAATAACAGCAGCAGCAATAACCAACAGCAGCAACAATAACCAACAGCAGTAGCAATAATAACAGCCGCAGTAGTAGCAATAACAGCAGCAGCAATAACCAACAGCAGCAACAATAACCAACAGCAGTAGCAATAATAACAGCCGCAGTAGTAGCAATAACAGCAGCAGCAATAACCAACAGCAGCAACAATAACCAACAGCAGTAGCAATAATAACAGCCGCAGTAGTAGCAATAACAGCAGCAGCAATAACCAACAGCAGCAGCAATAACCAACAGCAGCAACAATAACAGCAGCAGCATGTCATGCATTTATTGGCAGTAGCAAGTCCTATACTTGCTCTGCATTAGCAATAACCAACAGCAGCTATAACAATCAGCAGTAGCAATAACAGCAGGAGCAGCAGCAATAACAGCAGCAGCAACAATATCATCAGCAGTAGCAGGAATAACAGCAGCAATAACCAAAAGCAGTAGCAAAAAACGGCAGCAGCAGCAATAACAGCAGCATATGAAAGTGTTAATTATCTTGCTGCCAATGCAGGCCTCACTGAGCCATCGGATTTTATCATAAATATCTTAATTTATGATCGGAAGATGAGCAAAGGTCTTACTGAGGATGAGTAATTAATAACAAAATTTTCATTTTTGGGTGAACTAACCCTTTAGGTTCTAAGGTGGCACCAGCCCCTGATTTGGCAGCACTGTGAGGACTGACAGAAAACCACTGAGCTTGAATTGAGATGCAGATAATATTGAACTTTTATTTTATTATTAATAAATATTACAAATATGGGGTGTGGAAATGGCTAATAAGCCAATAAGTGCTCCTCTGCAGCATCTACTACAGTGGTAATTTTTTTATTTCTAAATAAGTGTTTGCTTTCCTACATTGTGAAACCTTTAGTTTTACAAATGGGGACAAACTATGAAGGATGAACAAATAATGTTTTGGACATCACATTAAAAATAACATTCAAACTGGGCAATATTTAAAGCTTTGAAGTGCTGGAAAAAGTTGCCTAGTGTGTGAGGAAGCACTTAAAAGCACTCGAAAACATTAGACCATTTCTGCCACAAGTTATTTCTGTTAGTGTTAGTGGCACAATGTTTCTCATGGTTTCCGGATTACACAGCGCTTGAATTCACCACAGAATTAATAACATTGCTGTGAAATCGTGTGAGAAGCATTTAGGCTACATTCGTCGCAGAATACTCTGTGAAACCACAGTTTTCACGTTGGCACTGTTTTATCTGATATCTGTGGTTTAACAGAATTCTGCGACGAATGTGAATGCTTCTCAGAAGCTTTCACAGCAATGTTATTAATTCTGTGGTGAATTCAAGCGCTTTCTTCACAGAGCTGTGTAGAAATATTGCTGTGTGATCTTTAATAACAGCAGCAGCAGCATAGCAGGTATATTCTGCCGAGACCCAAAATATCAACATTGTTATATCCATTCCTATGCAAAACACTCCAAGAGTTGTCATGACAGAAATGTAATTACAAAGACTTCATATTAACACAAACACTGTATGAATTGGCTTTCCAAACTCACTTTTACAGCACAATAAACACATGAATATAATTGTCTTACAAAGAGAAATATATGAATGATGTAATGCGACTGGTAAAAGTTTTAACAGATATAATTCCAGATCTGATCCTCTGTGTTTCTCCCTATAAGAAAGAAACAACAAAAAGTATATTTTATATCTTAATTGTTTCTCCTGGATCAGTGGTTCTCAACTGGTTTTGCTTCAGGACTCTGTCATCAAGTGGCATCCGGCACTGTGCCAAATAGTGCAAAAGTAACAAAATAGATTTTCTTAAAATCAAACAAATGAATTTATTAATATTATCATGAACTGTATGATGAAGCTAAACAGGACAATTGACAGTTTTGCTTTCGAAATGTCTCTTGAATTTAGTTTCTACAACGTGACATTCATTTTCTTTGATTGGACACAACCTTTGACATCAGCCACAAAAGATATGGGAAGTGTTTTCTGATAAGTCTGTTTGTTTTACTAGTATCTAAACTGCGCGTGATTACACGGCTAGCTGCATGTTCCTGTTTGCATTCATCATTGTTTCTTCCCTATTGCCCATCACCATCAGATTAGACCTCTTGCACATTTATCGGTCGTGACCCACCAGTTAAGAAACACTATCCAAGAACAGACTTTCGTTCCTGATTTTCTCTCGAGAAAAGACCCAAATAATCATGGAATCATAATATTATAGAGCTCCAGAAGAGATCTCAGCAATGTCTCAAACTGTATTCAGATTTACCAAGATACTCTAGTCTGTAAATCAAAGAATCAGCAGTATGAAATGACTCATTTCTAATCAAATTCTTCTAAGACCAAATGATCTGGAGCTGCTATTAACATTCACTTTATTGCTCTATACTCACTGTATGACAACAGTGACGTGACTATTTTGCATTTATCCTACAAGGCATTTTGGGGAGAAACATTTTCAATTTGAGTAAGCTGATTTGAGTATTTTTATGTCTGACGCACAGTTTGAGCAACAGAAACTAGTAATCTGATAATGTCATGTTTCCTGAATACATGATCTATTAACAAGTTTTGTCTTTCCCTGATAAGCCGCTCATAAATAATTTAACAAAACAAAAAAAAAATGCTGTGAAACAGCGACATCTAGTGTACAAATAAGTGATGACACGCACTATTTTCACCTGCTGGATGAGATCACAGATACTTTTCACACCAGACAGGAAGAATACACCTAGCAACCACATAGCAAGGTACTCAGAAGAAAAATAAGCTGAATATAATATTTCGTGATACATAGCAGCCTATATTAAGATTCATGTTGTGTGGGAGTGTTTTTATGCATGTTAAGGCAGGTCCAACATGTTTCTGATCTCCAGCTCTCTCTCTGTCCGTTGGTGAATTTCTCGGATTGCCGCGATGATGACGCTCATCACAGGCTCCGCCTCTTCCTGTGTCCGCACACACACCAGCTGCAAGAAGACTTTTCGGTCAGGCATCGTCCGAAACACCAGCTCGGCCGCGCGCTGCACAAGCCAGGGATGATGTGGCGCCAAAACCTCCAGGTACGCGTCGCGGCACAGTTCGCCCATGCTCCGCCCCTCGCGCTCCGTCGCCAGCTTCTCCAGCAGCAGCTGTAACCACAGCAACGAGCGATGGAGGCGGAGCAAAGTCCGACTCCCGGAAGGCGTTTGTCTGTCGAAGGAGACCACGCCCCTCTGCAGCTCGGCCTCTAGCATGGAGCGCACCGAGTGGTAGGCGTGGTGAGGGGGCGGGGCTACGTGCTGATCATCTTCGGTCGTAACGATGGCAGATTCTTCCAGTGAGAGCTGTCGGATGAGTGTGATCTTCTCCTCAACTTTATGAGTGAAAAAGCCCACCAGAGGGCCCAGAGACTCCATGAACCTGCACCACAGACACAACATCAGTGTGAGACAACACATTTGTGATAGTTATTGTTACATACATTTATACACACTATAAACAGTGTTTCCTTAGAGTTTTTGGTCACATTCCACTATTAACTGAAGATTAACTATGACTTTTGCCTCAATAAATTACTGTTTATTAGTTAGTAAGGTAGTTGTTAAGTTAGACCATGCAGAATAAGGCATTAATATGTGCTTTATAAGTACTAATAAACAGCCAATATCCTTGTAATATGCATGCTAATAAGCAAATAGTGAGAATTTGACCCTAAACTAAAGTGTTACTAAGTATATTAATAGGACAACAGACAATAGAATGCATATATATAGGAAGAACATTCATTTTGTTTGAAAAACAGTAAAAAAGACAGAACGATGCTGCTTTAAAGCAGCATACATTGAGGAATATAGTGCACAAAAACACATTTTCAATACGGAGACCTGTTTCAAGGAAACAGTTGGAGGCTTTCTGATAACAGAGAGCTGCAAAAGTTATCCTTGTTATCCAGCGATCTGTGTTCAAATGGTATCTGGGGAAGTGTGGACAGTCTTTCTTGCAGTATGGTGGACGCAGATAGGATTTTATCAGCCACAGGTATGAGATATAACTTTAGAAAATGTAATCATGGAAAAAATGTAATGAAACTAAAACTGCCAGTAGGTGGCAGCACATTGTCTTAACAATTGAGTCATTCAGTCAAACGATTCCTTCAAAATGACTAATTTAGTTGCTTGGAGACGTGCAATGGCTCTACTGTGGATTCATTGCGAAAAATTCATTGAAAAGTAAGTTTCTAAAGGCCTGTTCACACCAAGAACGAAAACTATAGAGATAACTATATTTGCGTCCACACCAACAAACGATAACGGTCTGTTTATTCTAAGCTCTTGGTTTCAAAGTGTGTACAACATGTTTTTGCTGTTCTTGTTGCAGTTACACAGCTTTAACCAGCAGATGTCCTCAGCATGCTATGTTTCGAGTGAATAGCTAGTGTAATCGATATAATCTAATGGTGAATTTAGCTGATGAAGTCAATATAGTGGAATAAAAACAACGCCTAATCTTTTCCACTGCAAGTTCAAAGGAAGCGAGACGATGTTGTCGTAAATAGTGCTGGATACCTGAGGTAATTTTATTTTACACTGTTTGCTATGATGATTTCATTGTTAATACTTCTCACCATTTATTATGAGGGTATAACCGATTGTTTTCCATATATCCATTTTCATTAAAGAATCCTTGAAAAGGGGCTTTGACTTGTCAAACAGTCGTGGCTTTTACTGGACCTCTGTGATTAACGTCCGCCATTTAAAATGCGCAAGCCCTTAAATTAATGGATTCTGATTGGCTGTCAGTGTTTATCGTTCAACAGCAGGAAAAAATTGTTCTGAAAGTGATCCCAGCGATATCATTTCTCTATATCGTTATCGTTATAGCTGTGGTGTGGACAATGCTGTTCTATATTAAATTACGATTTTTAGAACTATATCTTGATCGTTATCTTTATATTTATCGTTCTTGGTGTGAACAGGCCTTAACTCTAAAATGAAAGTCACCTAACATTAACTTTGTTTATTAAACTGTTGTATAAACTCAATAGGCCATCACATTTGCAATCGTGCTGATATTCGGGAAAACAGCACTCTATATTCTATTATAAACAAAAACTCATACAATGACATATTTGGCCCATATATCTTGATTTTTGGTGGCATTTTTGCCCTAAGCCCCCATTAATTTCCATGATAATGGGGGGCGGGGCTCTTTTTCGAGCAAAGGTCGCTACTGCAAAAACGTTTAATGAAAAAAAAAACAGCATTGAACTGGCACATCCCTAACAGCTTTAGGAATATCATACTTGATCAGCTCCTCCCAGCAGAGCAGGTACGGATCCAGCAGCACATCGGAGGCGGGGCCGAGGGCGGAGTTTAGATGCAGGAGGAGGCGGGACACTTGGAACTTCTGTCCAGGACACTCTCCGATGATGTCATTTCCTCCAAGCACATGATCAGCAGCATCAGTAACAGCAGCCCGAACCACCTGGACAGGAAGAGAGTGTCACTCAGCACTAATAGTTAATGCTAGTGATGTGAAGTATTCACTTCTCACCTGTCTGGTTGGTGTGTACACACTTAAACAAGGCCGCCACGACTGCTCACAATTCTGAATTGCCCCTTGAGCTGCAGAGAACAGAAAACACACAGTTATTCAAGCACGAGGGGTGTGTGTGTGTTTGTGTGTTTGTGTGTTTGACGGTGAAAGGTTGCATTTACTCACGCAGCCACAGTGAGCTGAGAAACAACAGCAGACTCAACGTGACTGCGGTCACGACACACCGCCGCAGACGACATCGCATTCTCATGGCAATAACGTCTCAGCTCACCGCCGGTTTCTCCTCCGTGTCTCCCGGGCTAATGCTCCTAATGAACAGAGAAAAACTCAAATCAGCATGACCTTTGAACTGCTGTGCGTGTCACTCAATCAGGCTTGTGTAAAGACCAGGGTTGAGCTGAACTAAAAACAAATTGTCAACAGGTAAATACCTCAAGCTTGAACTGAGGCGACAAACAGGACAATATGACTTTCATATAAGTGTAGTTTAGTAATACATTTCATTTATCAATATGAATTATCCATAAACATGCTATTTCCAGAAACCAATTAATTAACCAAAACCATAATTTTTTACTTAAAATAAAATAAATGTAAAGTGAAATATAATAAAACATGTTTTATTTGAGCTTTTTTCAAAGGCAACATTTCTCATTTAGTTAAACTTGAAGTACTAAAAAAAAATAAAATTAAAATAAAAAATATTTTTAAAAAACAAAAAAAAACCTTAAATAAACTAAAATGAAAATAATTAAATATATTAAAAATGTTTATAATAAATGATACTACAATAACACTGCAAGAAACGTTACATTATATTAATAATTGAGCAGCAGATCAGCATATTAGAATGATTTCTGAAGGATCATGTGACACTGAAGACTGGAGTAACGATGCTGAAAATTCAGCTTTGATCACAGGAATAAATTACTTTGTCAAATATATTTAAATAGTACACAGTTATTTTAAATTGTAATAATATTTCACAATATTACTGTTTTTTACTATATTTTTAATTAAATAAATGTAGCCTTGGTGAGCAGACGAAACTTCTTTTAAAAACATTAAAAATCTTAGTGGTTCCAAACTTTTGGACTGTACTGTATATATGAATTATCCATAAACATAAGATAATTTCCAGACACCAGGGTTATTATCATTAACCAAAACTATAATTTTTTTTACATTACTTAAAATAAACACAAACTGAAATATAATAAAATATTAAAAACATGTTTTATTTGAGCTAGTAGTACTAAAATAACAAACTAAAACTGAAATAAAAAATATTTTTAAAAAACCTTAAATAAACTAAAATGAAAATAATTAAATATATTAATACATTTAAAACGTTAATAATAAATGACACTACAATAACACTGCAAGAAACTTTACATTACATTAATAATCAATGTTTGAAATGCAGAAATCGCAAATATTTTATTATATTTAATAAATAAACCTTGTTTATTTTATAGACCATATTGACACACGTCTCTTACCAGGACATTTACTTTTTTATTTTAATTTTAAACTGTAAATTTTGACAGTATATATATATGAATTATCCATAAACATAAGATTATTTCCAGACACCAGGGTTATTATCATTAACCAAAACCATACATTTTTTTTTACATTACTAAAAATAAACACAAACTGAAATATAATAAAATATTAAAAACATGTTTTATTTGAGCTGCTAGTACTAAAATAACAAACTAAAACTAAAATAAAAAATATTTTTTAAAAACAAAAAAACTTTAAATAAACTAAAATGAAAATAATTAAATATATTAATACATTTAAAATGTTAATAATAAATGACACTACAATAACACTGCAAAAAACTTTACATTATATTAATAATCAATGTTTGAAATGCAGAAATCGCAAATATTTTATTATATTTAATAAATAAACCTTGTTTATTTTATAGACCATAGTGACACACATCTCTTACCAGGACATTTACTTTTTTATTTTAATTTTAAACTGTACATTTTGACAGTATATATATGAATTATCCATAAACATAAGATTATTTCCAGACACCAGGGTTATTATCATTAACCAAAACCATACATTTTTTTTCACATTACTAAAAATAAACACAATCTGAAATATAATAAAATATTAAAAACATGTTTTATTTGAGCTGCTAGTACTAAAATAACAAACTAAAACTAAAATAAAAAATATTTTTTAAAAACAAAAAAAACTTTAAATAAACTAAAATGAAAATAATTAAATATATTAATACATTTAAAATGTTAATAATAAATGACACTACAATAACACTGCAAAAAACTTTACATTATATTAATAATCAATGTTTGAAATGCAGAAATCGCAAATATTTTATTATTTAATAAATAAACCTTGTTTATTTTATAGACCATATTGACACACGTCTCTTACCAGGACATTTACTTTTTTATTTTAATTTTAAACTGTACATTTTGACAGTATATATATGAATTATCCATAAACATAAGATAATTTCCAGACACCAGGGTTATTATCATTAACCAAAACCATAATTTTTTTTTCACATTACTAAAAATAAACACAAACTGAAATATAATAAAATATTAAAAACATGTTTTATTTGAGCTAGTAGTACTAAAATAACAAACTAAAACTGAAATAAAAAATATTTTTAAAAAACAAAAAATAAACTAAAATGAAAATAATTAAATATATTAATACATTTAAAATGTTAATAATAAATGACACTACAATAACACTGCAAGAAACTTTACATTACATTAATAATCAATGTTTGAAATGCAGAAATCGCAAATATTTTATTATATTTAATAAATAAACCTTGTTTATTTTATAGACCATAGTGACACACGTCTCTTACCAGGACATTTACTTTTTTATTTTAATTTTAAACTGTAAATTTTGACAGTATATATATGAATTATCCATAAACATAAGATTATTTCCAGACACCAGGGTTATTATCATTAACCAAAACCATAAATTTTTTTACATTACTTAAAATAAACACAAACTGAAATATAATAAAATATTAAAAACATGTTTTATTTGAGCTGCTAGTACTAAAATAACAAACTAAAACTAAAATAAAAAATATTTTTTAAAAACAAAAAAACTTTAAATAAACTAAAATGAAAATAATTAAATATATTAATACATTTAAAATGTTAATAATAAATGACACTACAATAACACTGCAAAAAACTTTACATTATATTAATAATCAATGTTTGAAATGCAGAAATCACAAATATTTTATTATTTAATAAATAAACCTTGTTTATTTTATAGACCATAGTGACACACTTCTCTTATCAGAACATTTACTTTTTTATTTTAATTTTAAACTGTACATTTTGACAGTATTGAATCATGTTAAAAGCATTGTGTCTGATCTAAGAATAACTGGACAAAATTAATCAGAATATATAATGCAGTTTATTGGTTTCCACATTCAATTTTGGGCTAATCAAACTCCTCCTGTGTGACTGTATTGAATTTCTTTGAACTCCAATTTAGTAAATGCCTCTTCCCATCATTCCAATTCAGTGTGTTGTGACCAATGCACTTCAAATTTATAAATTAAAAAGGGACAAAAAACACACACACACCTCCTGAGATTTGATTTTTATTTGACATGACATTACACACATTCCTTAAACATCAGATAAACATTCAGGGTGATAAACTGGCTTTCATACTTGCACACAATCATCACAGACATGTTCACTGAAGAACCAGAGCCGCTCATAATGACATCACCACAGTGGGTGGGGCTTAGCCATGGATGGAGTTTGGGTGCATTTTGGATTGATTCTTTTTCTCCGGTCCCTGAAACTCAATTTAAATATATATATTATAAATAACAGTGGAAATATTTTTAGATTATATAAATGTGTCCTGTTTAGTGTGTGTCTCACCGGTCGTCCTTGTCCATAGAACACAGTTTTCTTTCCCTTGTTCGGAGGGACGTGTTTGAGCGTGTGAGGTTGTTGCAGTTCTTTTATTAACTCCGGGCTGCCCAAACCCACTGCAGAAGGAAAACAGACAGAAAGAAAGAAAGACGTGATATCTGCAGGAATCACTGTAACTGCATTCATCCAACAAGTTGCATTGTGGGATACAGTATTTGCATCTACATCTACACAGTAAAATCTCCAGAGTTAAATCAACTCTGAGTACATATGGTCCCTCTCTAAATAGTGTTAAAATAACACTAAAGCAGAGTTAAAGTTAATGAGATTATTAAGCAATTAATTAAGTGATGATTGTGCATTAGTGATGAACACCTGCTGTTAACAAGCAGAATCACTGAAGAAAAGAGAAACACAAGAACTACAACTGTCTTCAGTCACAATCTTATTAATTGCTTAATTATCTCATTAACATAATAATGACTATTTAGAGAGGGATCATATGTACTCTGAGCAGAGTTTATTTAACTCTGGGGATTTTACTATGCACATACATTAAAAAGTCATTTTATGTCATAATTAATATTGACCAAATTGTTTTTTTTTTCTTATTTGGCAGAAATGGGCTTCCATAGTTGTATTAGATTCACTCACTTGGCTGTTCAGCAGATGTTGACTGGGAGGGCGTGGCTTTAGTTGGAGTTGTGGGCGGAGTTACACGATTAGTCTGTTATAGACAGAGGCAATCAGATGAAATCATTGGATATTTCATGTTTTATCATTAAGAGAGTTTCTCTTACCTTACTTTCCTCCATTGCTGGTCAACCATGTAATCACAATTCAGATCGATTCAGAAAGATGGACAGAAGACGTGGGTAGGGGTCGCGTTGACTTTTCTTCAAAGCGGTTTCAGCATGAACTACCAAAACACTTAAAACTTAAAGGTACTAAACGGTTCTTTAAGTAGTTACTGTATTTATATATGCTATCTATATTTGACCCGGTCGCTGTGAGAAACTTGTTTCTCTCGTCTTTCACCGTGATCAGCCTTAAGTCTCAATTCTGCAGCGACATTAATCATTTACTTACTTTATGACTCTAAAGTCCACTGAAAACACCATAAAAAAAAAAAAAAACAGTCCGTATTACACAATCCTGAGAAATAGGCTACTGCCGAAGCGCGCAGAAACACTTCAGATATTTGTGTTCAGTGAGAATTCTGAGCTCAAATTTCAAACTACTTCTATAATCATAGCCTATACATTAAACGTTTAAATAAATGATTCAATATCAAATACATTTTACACCAAAATTGAGCACAATCACTTATTTTTTCTCCATGTTATGCTGTCTCCAACAGTTTTCGGTCAACGGTGGAGTGAGAGTTGGGTTATTAGCTATATTTTTAGGGACAAAACAAAATCTGACAAAACTTTCCTTTTGGGGCATTCTCAAAGGTGCAATGATTTATTAATAAAGTTAAAGCTTTGTTATATAGTTTTATAGTCATTCTTGGAAAAAGTAGACGTCTGTAACTGGCACTCATTTACATAAGTGTGTGTAGAGCATAAAGAAATGAATAAAAACAAAAAACAGACAATCAAAAGATGAGCATCAAATACACAGTGCGTGTTCAGTGTCTGTGAGGAGCAGGGCAGCAGGTGCAGTGTTGGCGCCCCCTGGCGGTGGAGCTGCAGAAGCTGCACAAACTCCTTCCGGCATCGCTATAAGGAAATAACGAGAAGAATATAAGAGCAGTAAAATGTAATACTGTTTGCGATATAAACCAGCGTGTTTATAATTAAGACAATACATTAAAAATATGGTAAGAAATACCAGTTTCCAATATCAAGCAGCATAACTGCTAAAAATAACAGCTAAAAATGACTGGATGCGAATGACACCCGCCCGCTCTTACCTGAAAAAATAAAGTGGATAAGCTTCTTCTAAATTCTTCTTTTTTTTTTTTTTTTTAATTCTTCATAAACTTTCAAAGCTGAGAAAAATATTTTTTTCCATTTGTTAAAGGGGTACTTCACCCCTGGAAAGATGAATGTGTATTTAAAATTGGTCATTTATGTAGTAGAAATGTGAAATTATTTTTGAATTTGGAGCTTTCTAGACTGAGAAAAGGCAGAAAATGTATTTTTGACTAATGTGGATGAAAGACAACAACTCCCAGAATGCACTTGTTTCGCTGCCCTTGCGAGGCCACGCCCAAACCACGCCTATCGGTTACAATCGTGAGTTAGTTCATACATTTACAGCGAAATGGTGCTAAATTGACACACGGCCTAAGGCTGAAACAAATTCCTGCAAAATCATTTACAAGTACACAGTGCCGTGGATATTCCGTATCATAGCAACAAAGCGTCTCAACGAAAAAAAAAATGCTGCGCTGCAGAAGCGCTCAAGCGCTCACAGACGGACGTTTTTAAGCAGAGCGCCAAGCGTTTTCAGCTGGCGTAAAACGCTCTGGTGGACACACGGCCTAAGCGTATTCGCCTAGAGGTAAGACTCGCTGATACTAGCCTCTATTTCTGATAACACAGTAGCCTATATGTCCGTGAGTAACCTCAAACGCGCATATGTTATGGGCGTGGCGAAAAAATGCCGAACTACTTGCTATTACTAGCTGTAGTTTTAAGCCTCTGGCCAAAAAAGCCTCCGATGACGCAAAATGACGATTTTTGCGTCATCGGAGGCTTTTTTACAGAATAAAAATGCATAAATCTCTCATCTCGGACTGATATGAAGGGGGAAAGCATGGTAATTCGAAAATACTGGTGGTATTCTGCTAATACAAAGCTTAATGCTAAATCCTGAAGTAACCCTTTAACCATTCTGTTTCAATTAGCAACACAAGTTTAGTGCAATTCAGTGATAGTTTTAGTATTACGACTCCCAGCAATATAAAAAGCATCTTTGACGATATCTGAGTGAAACTTTTACCACACTGATCGTGAACGGCTTCACTCCAACGATCATGTAAATCCTTGAGGATTCCTTTACGTGCTATTCTCCTGCGATACATATGGCATCTTCTCTCAGTCTCCTCCAGTGTTAATTTTCAGGTAATTATAGGTTCAGGAGCATTTCTATTTCGTACATGTTTCCTCGTGCGAGCTTTCTTTCTTATTTTACAGGCGGGTCTTCTCCTTGGCACTAAAATCGACAGACTGTTAAAAGAATTTCACAATTCGATGATGAACATTTTACCTGATTATAAAAGTCCAAACGTGCCGGTTTTGTGCAGTTTTTTAATTGTTTTAACACTAAAATGAAAGAAAATATACTCACATATCTTGATATATCCATAGATTCTCCTCAAAAAGACCGTTGAAATTTCAAACGCTAGATTCCCGCTTCAGGGCCGTGACGCGTTCGCTCGTACAAGGTTATTCTTAATACTTAATGGTTATTATTAAATTTTATTACAACTAACAAATATCTTTATTTATTAATTATTCTTATTTTTATGTCACATTAAAACTCACTAAAATAAAGCAGCAGATTAAAGCATCAAGCTTTCATGATTTTCATTTTCATGATTGAAAAAGATAAATTCCACCTTTAAATTTAACAAATTACCCTCTCAGATATTACTCAAACATTTGGGATATTGTAAGTACTCAAGTGAACAAAATATATAACACTAGCCTAGTGGTTTTTGGATATTTTACTGCAAAAACCTTAGCCTACCTTTAATGCAGAAATCAAGAAGATGAGAGAACTGATCTTCTGTCCAACAGATATCTATCTCACATTTATATAATCAAATCTTTTAAAATAATGACTCATAGATATACACAAATTACCTTTAATTTTCTTAACAGTGAATAACATTTTTATCTAATTATTATCATTTGAGATAACTGCAACTTTGTACTTCACTGTCACCCAATAAGGGAATTTTTCTTCTGCGCTTTTTACTGGTAGTACACAGCGTTGCATTACTGCGCACTCCCCCTTCTGGACTGGAGTGTGGATTGCCTGTGACTGACTGTAATCGTCATGTGACTGCATGCACCGAACCGTGACGTCCATACCATTCGGTTCGAAAATATGTACCGTTACTAGTAACATTTGTGAATGACATTCACGGATGTTACTCAGTGTTGTAGACAACAAATCAGTTTTCTTGCCACTACTATCAAACATTTTGGAATGAAAAGTCTAAATATAAATGGAATCAGTACATAAAATTCCTAATAATAAAGATGAACGAGAAACAGCGAGTGCTCTTTGCCACTGCGGCTATTTATCTGCAGCAAAAGGGCAAATGCTGGTCTATCTGGGCTCATGAAACCATTCAGGCATACATAGAGACATCCCACATGGAAAAAACCTATATAAACATATATGTTTCAATATAGGTTTGATATAGGTTTTACATATATGTGACATATATAAAATTGGCCGTTTTCCTATATTATATGTACATATATGTACATATATGCACACATATATGTACACATATATGCACACATATATGTACACATATATGTACACATATGTACACATATGTACACATATATGTACACATATACATATTCTTAGTTTTTGCCGTGATAATAGAAAATATGAGCTAGGCATCATGTATGACAGTCAAAAATGAGATATGAGCTACAAAATGACCAGATCCTGCCATTAGCTATATAGAAGACATATCTTGTATGTATAGGACATATATATGGATATGAAGAAGCAATACAGGAGACCTATATTTCCTGTATATGCACATATATGCACCTCAATTTTGCCTATATGTGGCATATATACACATATATGCAGTATATATACGCATATATGCAGCATATATATAGCATATATGCAGTATATATGCGCATATATGCAGCATATATATAGCATATATGCAGTATATATGCGCATATATGCAGCATATATATTATCATATATGTGCATATATGCAGCATATATGTACATATACACTGCATATAGGTTTCATATATGCGCATATATCCACATATAGGTTCTTTCCATGTGGGATATAAATTATAGGACAGTTGCTGACTGCTAAATTGAGCTTCTCCTTCTTGTCTCGGCACTAAAGAGCGACAGATCACGTGCTCTCCACTGACTTCACTCCTATTGGTTGCAAAAGTTGCTCTTCATTTGCATAAAGTTCTCAGATCTCAACTTTGTCACGTTGCTGGACATGCCCCATCCGGTCACCAGGGGTCACTGTCACACATGTCCCCAGAAATCACCAACTATCCATTGAAATGAATGGGATCATATCGCTTTATTGCTGTGTATTGCTGGTAGTGTGAATGCACCTTCAGACCTCCCCAGTTTTACAGCGCCACCACAGATTTCCAATATGGCTATAAATGAACTACACCACGGTTGCTCGACTTCAATGTCACCATCACTAAGATTCCGACAACTCTCTCAGTTTTTCTCTAAAAACATTTTCTAAGCACGTTTAAGTTAGAATAATTAATAAGAGTACAATTATGAGCATACATAAGAGGTATGAGAGGGCACTGTTAAAGGTTGCAAACATGGATGTTGAGGAATATTTGATACAGGTGCATAAGTGACCAATGAGGGCTCTTCCACAATTGCAGGTTGAATACTGCTAGGCAAATATGCTGACGAAACAGGTTGATAAGGAACTGCAGCTGATATACCCAAAGGTTGGGACACAGTTGACTGAAGCACATGAGCTGATGATGTTGGAACATGGGAGGCTTGAAATGAGGCTTGGGGCGGATTAAGACCAGCAGATTAGGTTGCAGGTAGAATCTGAGCAGAGGAGTTGTGATGTACAGGAGGTGGAGATATAAGATGGTAAGGAACTTGAATTTGAGGAGAAAATTGAGCAAGGCTCAATGGATTAAGGTAGGATGTAGCATCACAAAGTCATAAAGAAATGACTCGGTTGGGAATGAGACACTGCGAGACCATCGCTATGGGAACACCTTTGGTGTGACGAATGTCTGAAGCTCTTGTACTATCATGCCAATTTGATTGGCTAGTGGTGCTTAGCACCACCCCGAGAATACGTCCCGTATGCTTAAATCGGCAGGCTAGGCACCATTTCATCAGATTTTCAGGACGAAGGAAGCTACTACTCGAAGGTAGGGGAACGGCCGGTGTCGCAGTGTCTCGTTCCCTATTCAGGGAACCAAGGTTACATACGTAACCAAGACGTTCCCTTTCATAGGTTCTCTCGACACTGTGAGACCGTCGCTATGGGAATGATATACCATAACGCCTTCACATACCCAAGAGTAGTTAGGAGACCGTGGAAAGCGTCCACTCAAGCAGATAAAAACCTGGGGGCCCGGAAATGCCTGTAGATCCCCTATTCTCTTAAGAGAGGATAGAGCCATCAGAAGAACTGTCTTGAGAGTAAAGAACTTCTGTGACACTGACTCCAATGGCTCAAGGGGTCAGCTGTTAAACACTCCAGGACAACAGAAAGGTCACATGAGGGTACTCATACAGGGCGGATAGGCCTAAGCCATCTCGTCCCTTGCAGCATCTGAACCTCCTCAGCCGATACAGCTGCCACATAAACCTTAGAGTGGTTGAGACTGCTTTTGCCGAACAACGCCTCTGCAAGATCTCCAGTATTGAACCGACAGGGCATTGAACTGGATCCAGGTCACGTTGCCTGCACCAAGAGGCAAAAGCTTCCACTTAAAAGCATACAGGCACCTCATGGAGGGGGCCCTAGAGTAAAGAATAGTATTTGTAATCTCAAGAGACCAGAACACATTATTGCGCCCCATTCAGGGGCCACAACCAATGTCTCCACAAGTCCGGATGGGGGTGTCAAATCATACCCTGGGTCTGAGTCAACAGGCCTGTCTGAAACCATATCTGAGTGGGTCAGCACAGGGCCACGAACAACAAATGTCCACTTTTTAATCACGTGCAAAGGGTGGCAGTGAGGTGAGATCTCTTGGATCTTGAACCACCACTGAAATGGTCTCATGTGGAGCAGGCCCAGCTGAATCACAGGGGGCGCTGCTGCCATTAGACCCATAATCTGCTGCATAAACCTACGTGGACTTAACGTCCAGTTCTGGACTGGATCAGACCTGTAATGACTGAATGCATGCAGGAGACCAATGTGCCCGCATCGTGAAAGAATCCAAGTCCACGCCTAGAAAGTTGTTATGCTGATTTGCCACAAAACTCAGGGTGCGTTCACACTTGTCATGTTTGGTTTGATTAAAATGAACCCTGGTGCGATTGCTCTGTTAGTGTGGTTCATTTGAACATATGTGAACGCTGCCATCCGAACCCTGGTGCGCACCAAACATGCGGACCGAGACTGCTGAAAAGATGGGTCTCGGTCCGCTTCCAAACGAACTCTGGTGCGGCTCGAATGATATATGAACGCAATACGGACCAAAGACATGTAAACGAACCAAAAACAGGAAGATGAGACCCTAAAAATGACAGAATCCTCATGCATATCGGTTTTTCTTGTCATAGTCGTAAGTTTGCCCATCACAGGCATCAGACGTGCCTCTCCATGCAGCAGATCGTTTGTGTGTGACGGTCGGAGGGATTCCCTCCGCTGTTTTGACTCCTTTACACATTTTATAATCGCTTCACGAGTTCCCAGCTGGCCAAAATACCATGCAGGCTACACACATACGAGTGCATTTATCTCAGCAAACAGCATTGTTTGGGATGTTCGGTAAGTTCATCTCAAAATAGGCAATACATCATAAACTCCGATCAATCACGTTGTGAATGTATCCCTGTGCCTTTAGGTTTGGTATCTTTTGGTTCGGTGATAAAACTGCCAATCTGAGCGCTAATCGGACCAGGACTAAATTTTTTTTTTTCTACTTTGGTCTGGACCAAATGAACCAAACGAACCGAACTACAAGTGGTGTGAACGCACCCTCAGTAAAGTTTAGACGCAAAGACTCCTCAATAATTCGAGTATAAATCTCGACGTGCTACTTTTTCTTAACCCTGTGATTAACAACTGCAAAAGACCACAAAAGGTATCCGACCCATTTGAATTCTGCACAGAATGCTGTGTTAAAGTGATATAGAGGGCATTAGGAGGAGAAACAGTTAGACTTTAGAAGGAAATGGAGGTTTTACCGAGTTTAACAGCCCTGGCCAAGCTGTGGTATGAACGAAACGCTATTGGCTATTTTAAAAATTTGGGCGGGGCTGTTCGATATGTCCCGCCCTGTCTTCCTGTTTCAGGTAAAATGGCGTCAACACAGTGAATAATGCTGCATTCCAACACACTTCAGTGGGCCTTTAATGCTGCTGTGAGGGTGTTTCTAATACAGCGGCTGTGGGAGTGACGGTAAAGAAAATATATCTTTTTCTCTTCTGGCTGCCGTTATCAATTGCTTTCTATTTTTCCCTCGTTTTGAAAGTTGTGAAAACGGTATTATGGAGTTTTTCGTTTGCTATTTGCACAAATGGAAACACAAAAAATATATATTTAATGAAGTCTCTCATTCACCACTATAAAAGTTTACCCAATTATGACATTAAAGTGTTTGCACACTCAGCAGGGATGAATTAGAAACTGTTCCATATTCATGACTGTGGGCGGGGCTATGACATCACTGCAGCTGAGACTAAGAATTCAGTGAAGGTGAAACTAAATAAAACAGATGAACTGGAAGCTTCTTCCCACAACTTTATTCAGACACACAGAAAGCTAGTGATCACATCTGATATTCACTCAAAGGTAAGTGATGGAAATGTAAGAGCTTGTTCAGCAGTTTTAAACTCTGGAATACTATTCAGAATATTGTTAATAAGTATGTCATTCTGGCTGTAAAGTAGAGTTTGATGTATTCTGTCATGTCACACAACTAAAAGACATGAACTGCCCTTTTATCCTGTGTTGTATTTCATATACAAAAAGGCCCTTGCTATTTGATCAGTTTTATATTAGGACAGGTGTCTCCAGGAGAGATATTATTTTTATTATTCTTTTTCCAACAGGACAGAAATGAATATCTAGTACTTTTGATTTGATATAATCAGTGGTTACTAGTTTAACTTAAAGTACATTATAATTAGCAGACTCACTATTATTTCAACTCCAAACATAAAATGATCTTATTTTGTTGCCTTTATGGGTGTTTGTATGACATAAAATATAAGGATATGAACATGAATTTATCTTGTATATCAGTTTTTTGAAGAGGAAATGCACAAGTAATTCAAGACTGAATAAGAATTTAGCTGCTGAAGTGCTGTCATACCTGTGGTTGTGTAGCCTAGAGCAACTGTTAGTTGTTGCAGTAAAATTCCCGAAACACTCTGAGATGACTCATTGTTCCAAAGACATATTAAAGATCTGTTCAAAATAAACTAATCATTCATGATCGACCCATCACTTATAACAACTAACAACTCTAGGCTACACAACCACAGGTATGATGGCTCTTCAGCAGTTAAATTCTTATTCAGTCTTGTAAACTGGTCTAACTTGTGTGGAACTTGTACATTTGTACACACCTTCAAAAACCTGAAATTCCAGAAAAATTCATGTTCATATTCCATACTCATGTTTTCTGTCATACAAAC
The DNA here is from genome assembly GCF_018812025.1 of Megalobrama amblycephala. Taxonomy (NCBI): domain Eukaryota; kingdom Metazoa; phylum Chordata; class Actinopteri; order Cypriniformes; family Xenocyprididae; genus Megalobrama; species Megalobrama amblycephala. The sequence continues at coordinate 1,823,721 of NC_063067.1, forward strand.
ACCCACAAAGCCAACAAAATAAGATCATTTTATGTTTGGAGTCAAAGTAAAACAACATAACTGGAACTGAATTGGAAAGCAGCACAAGAGTCACACAGTCCCAAACACTTTTCCTGAACTATTGCTGCATGAGCTGATGGATGTCAAAAGCAGCAGATACAGTGAAATATGTGTGATTTAAATGTCACTTAGAAAAATAAATAGTTTGTCAGAATATACAGCTCCTTTTGAAGGGCCGTCAGTGGAGAAATTTTTTAAATCTTTCATTGTTTTATCAGTCATGGCGTCCTCCAGTGATCCTCCAGTGTTCTGTGACATCTGTGATGAAGGAAAGCAGAAAGCTGTGAAGTCCTGCCTGACTTGTGGAATCTCTTACTGTGATGATCATCTGGAGCCTCATCTCAGAGTCCTAGGTCTAATGAAACACACACTGATCAATGCTGTGGAAAATCTGGAGGATTATATATGCCAGAAACACAAGCAACTTCTGGAGATGTTCTGCACGTCTGATCAGATGTGTGTTTGTCTGTTCTGCACTGAAGGAGAACACAGGACTCACAACACTGTTCCTATAGAGAAGGAGAGTCAAGAGATGAAGGTAAAGACTACAGAAAACACTTTAAACACACTGTGAAATGCAGTTTTCTTTCCTGTGTCTTGACAGGTTGAAGAACCTGACCCAAATCCAATGGTCTTTCATTTCTTCAGATAAAAGCTTTTTGTTACTCGCAAAACTGTCAGGATTAAAAAATTCAAAACTATAATTTTTAATTAATATGATCTTTAAATGGTTTAAAAATCAAAAAATCAAAAAAGACTGTCAGAAGATGGAAAGCAGTGATAAATGTGTTTCCCTTTCGAAAGGGAACTTCAACTCTGCGCTGATTGCGCTTTGAGGAACGTCACTCGTGACCCGTGTTTGAAATGCCAGAAATCACAACACTCCAATCCTATTGGCCGGCGATAGCCTATCACGTCCAACGGCGCGAACCGTGACGTATAAAGGGAGCGCCTGCGGAAGCAGCCAGTATCTTTTTGTCTTTTCGGGACTGTTTTGTTTGTGCCATTGTTTCACAATGTAACCCATGTTGAAATATGACATAAATAAGAATAAATAGTTTAAAAGCTGAAGTTCATTGATTCATTTAATGTACATTAATTCATCAGGGTTAATTAAAAATGTTAATACAACAATTTAATGTTTAAGATTAAAAGTATGCCGACAGAAAATTCATGTCGCTGCCCCTTTAAGGGATTGGTGACGTTAGATGCAGCACTTAAGTGACGCTGCAGCAGAGACCTGAGGGAGAGAACGAGCTGTTCTCTCCCTGAGAAGCTGAGAAGAGTGTTTAATAAGTAGAGAAAAGAGTGAAAAAGTTGATTTTGCTGTTGAAAAACATAACTTACCTGGTCGGGGACTGACAGGGATTTTATGAGAACTAAGCCACAACGGTTTTGGTGAGTTTGAGTTGTTTTCTCGCATTTTGCCGTGTTGTACTTTTTGTTTTTCCTCTTTCTCTGGCGGAGAGTTAACATTGAAAAATGTAGCTGTTTACAAGGAAATGCTTCGCCATAAACTGTTTACCAGTTAATATTTTGGGTTTATGAAAACTGTGAATGTTATAAAAGTGAACGTATGCTTTGTAAATGAAAGATGTGCGGTATTTGTGTGAGAAATGGAGCCGTGAGTTAAAAGAGGCCGCTCCGCCGCCATTATTGAGGTGAAAAAGCACCGTAGCAGTAATGTTACAACTCAGAGACTGTGAAACATTCATTTGTGTAATTTGAGAATTTAAAAAGAGATTTATTGTGTTTATGACCTGTTACACAGGTCAGGTTTTTTTGCTTGGTTTGAGGCTCGGTCGGAGCGAGGATTGGTCTTCGGTGTGCGGGTGTGCACATGCACGGACGGGATTCAGGATGGCGAGCCAGACCCAGACTTTCAACTCATCTTCTCCATCGCATCAGTGAGGAAATCTCCTGCGTACGGTGACTCGCTGCCAGAGTGGTAGGAGTATCAGGAATTGTTTTTGAACTGAACTGGAAACCGATTGAATTATTATTTTTGGACTGAATCGAACTGAAACTTCATTGAACTGAATAATTGAACTCACATTTGGACTTGAACTTGAGTTTAAGGTGTTATACTTTTATTTTCATATTGAGTTCATATGTTTGAACGTGATTGGAAAGGCTTGTGGTCCACTTTGATTTGGTTGTAAATTGAAGGTATTTTCTTACCTGTAAAAGAAAGAGAAAAGAGTTAACTCAGGAAGAAAAATAGGAATTCCAAAATAGGTGCAACCTAGGAAAAGACCGGTCTAACTTAGATTAGCCTGATTAAAATAACTTAGGTGAACTAGAGAACAAAAAGAAAGTGAAATACCTTTTCATTTATTTACTTACCTCGATTACGAACTGCAGGGTATTTTTTTGGTTTTGTTTTGCAACGTATATTCCATGTGTGTTTTGCATCAGTAAATTGCCGGCCTTTTGTATTTAAAGAACGGTCCTGTCAATCATTATTGTTTTTGCTCCCCACTCCTTGGAACCTAGAACTGGTCCGGTGGCACAGTAAGTTTTACCGGGTACAAACTTGGCGAGCCAGCCAGGAGTGTAAAGCATTTAAAACTAGAGACCAGAGACCGTATAGTATTGTTACTGATTCATTATATGTTATTCAAACGAGTAGTGTGAAAATCCCTAACTCAGTTATAGTTAGTGGTATAGCCAATACAGAAACTGATGAAGAACTATATGATTTCCTGAAACAATATGGTTCCATTCAAAGGGTAATCCCAGTAGATTTCGCTGAGCCAACGTCAGACAAACAGGTTGTAGTAGAGTATGTGTATGGTACAGCTATGCAGTCTCTCTTACCTTTATTGCCACACAGACTCAACAGTAAGACACGGACTGATGTCACTTATCACATTAGAGCCTTAGCCAGTGTCTACACACCTGTAGCTAGTAAAACAGCTACACAGACTTACCTTTCAGAGTTAAAGGACATTGCAAAACTGACTGGCAAAGACTTTGCAGCTGTCCTCAGAGAAGAGCTCTCCGTCATCAGTGAGAGTGTCGATCTAGATCAATCAGAAACTCAAGATGAAGATATGGAACAGAACTCACCTGATACCCCCGGTCAATATGGCCCTGAAAATGCTGCACAAGTAAGCCCCCTGCCCAGTACGGCCCCAGGGCTGCATGTTCAACATCATTGGTCTCCACCACAATCTAAAGAAAAGACACAGCCTGCTCTGAAACTTTCTGACGTCAACCCACCTGACATACAAAAAGTAATAGTCGAGCACATAGTGAGAAATGAGGATTCTGCTCTGTAGGTGCACACTTCTTTGAGACTCAGACCCTTCTCTGGGCGTTTCCCCCGACCCAACAATGAAGTGGATTACGAGACATGGTGTTCCAATGTGGAATTTCTCCTTAAAGACACAACACAGTCTGATCTTTACAAGTCACGAAAGCTTCTTGAAAGTCTCTTATCACCCGCTAGCGATATTGTGAAGCACCTGACACCTGAATCTCCCCTTAAAGCGTACTTAGAGATCTTGGACTCCGCCTTCAGCACTGTCAAGGACGGAGATGACCTTTTCGCAAAGTATCTAAACACAATGCAAGATAACGGTGAGAAGCCCTCAGCTTATCTACAACGGCTGCAAGTGATGCTGAACACCACCCTCAGGAGGGGAGGTGTAACCGCAAGTGACCTTGACCGGCATCTTCTCAGACAGTTTGTCAGAGGCTGCTGGGACAACATCTTGATAGCTGAACTCCAGCTAGAACAAAAGAAGCAGAACCCACCTACCTTCGCTGAACTCCTCCTGTTACTCCGCACAGCAGAAGATAAGCATACTTCCAAAGCATCCCGCATGAAACGGCACCTCAATATTGCAAAGCCAAGAGTGTCATCTTATTATCAAGGTATTTATGTGCAGAGTGAAGAAGACTGCAGCCCATCTCAGCCAGCTCTTGATCACAGATCTGAAATCCAAGACCTAAAGAAACAAATAGCTAGTTTACAGTCCCAGCTCACACGTATCACGCAGAAAGACAGTAGAAAGGCTAAATCAGCTGCCAGACCAGTAGCTCCCCAAACAGCTACCACTCCAACATCTCAAAGGCTGCACCACAGCCGAGATGTAAACAACAACACAAGCAATAGACCAAGGCCCTGGTATTGCTTTAGATGTGGAGAGGATGGACACATTAAGCCTCATTGTGAAAGTGAGCCAAACCCATCTCTTGTAGCTGAGAAGAGAAAGCAGCTAAGAGAAAATCAGTTAGCATGGGACACTGAAAATGGTGCTTCAAAGCCTGATCATTTAAACTAGACCCAGTTCCGGTTGTGGGACAAACGGGGACTGGAACACAGACAAAGTGTCCCAAAAAGAAGCTGCACAGAGCCCGTGTGTACTCTCACACACAAAAACAGACAGTGACCCTGCCGAAAGGGCTACTTGGAGCCAAGTGCACTGCACAAGTGACCATAGGTAACAAAGACTGTAGATGCTTGTTGGATTCAGGCTCTCAAGTAACAACGATCCCCAACTCTTTCTATTTAGAGAACCTGTCTCACTTACCTATGAATTCCTTGAATGACCTGCTTGAAGTGGAAGGAGCCAACGGCCAAAGCATCCCTTACCTTGGCTATGTAGAGGCCACCATCAAATTCCCAAAGAGCTTGCTTGGAGCAGACATCGAGGTGCCCACACTGGGTTTGGTTGTACCTGACATGCGCTCCACCTTGTCATCAGTGCTTATAGGCACAAATACTTTGGATGTTCTCTATGAAAAGTATGCAGATATCGCACCTCAGAACTATGAGTCTCTTCCTTACGGCTACAAAGTTGTCTTAAAGACCCTTGAAATCAGGAAAAGACAGTCTGTTGATTCCAGTTTAGGAGAGGTGAGGCTTCATAGTAGGGACTTTGAGACCATTGCAGCTGGACAGACCAAAGTCCTTGAAGGATCAGTGAGCCACAGGACAACTGATGTTGGAAAGTGGGTGATGGTAGAGTCATCAAAGTCATTTTCCCTGCCAGGTGGCATCCTGGTGACAGATAGCTTGGTAAGCCTACCATCAAAACTACCACGCCGCATACCAGTCATGCTCAAGAATGAGTCACATCATGACATCACTCTATCCCCAAAGGCTATAATAGCAGAGATACATGCTGTCAAGAGTGTTCAATCAATTAAGACTTCTGACTCAGACCTTCCCACAAAACCTGACCGAAAATTAAATCTCAACCTTGACTTCACTGATTCTCCTGTACCCAATGAGTGGAAAGAGAGGATAACTGAGAAATTAAGTTCCATGCCGGAGGTGTTTTGCACTGCACGAGCTTGATTTTGGTCGCACTGACAAAATAAAACATCATATAACCCTCAGTGACGAGACAACATTCAAACATAGACCAAGACCTATACACCCCCAAGATATAGAGGCTGTGCGTAACCATCTCCAGCAACTCCTTGATGCAGAAGTCATCCGTGAATCAGAGTCGCCTTTCTCCGATTGTCATCGTCAGGAAAAAGAATGGCGATGTCAGACTCTGCATAGACTACAGAAAGTTGAACACCCAAACTTTAAAAGATTCATATGCCTTACCTAATCTAGAGGAGTCATTCTCGGCGTTGACTGGGTCCAAATGGTTCTCAGTGCTCGATCTCAAATCAGGCTTCTATCAAATAGAGATGGAGGAAGCAGACAAACACAAAACCGCATTCGTCTGCCCACTGGGATTCTTCGAGTTCAACAGGATGCCTCAGGGGATAACTAACGCCCCTAGCACGTTTCAGAGGCTTATGGAGCGCTGTATGGGAGAGTTGAACTTGAAGCAAGCCCTAGTTTTTCTTGATGACCTCATCGTCTTTTCCTCAACACTGGAGGAACACGAGGAAAGGTTGATGCGCGTGCTCAACCAATTGAAAGAGTTTGGCTTGAAACTCTCGCCAGGGAAGTGCAAGTTCTTCCAAACTTCTGTAAAGTACCTCGGCCACATCGTGTCTGAAAGGGGCATCGAAACTGATCCAGACAAAGTAGCAGCATTAAAAACCTGGCCAAAACCAAACAATCTTAAAGAGCTAAGAACCTTCCTGGGTTTCTGCGGTTATTACCGCCGGTTCGTAAAAGACTACTTAAAGATTGTGAAGCCACTCAATGAGCTCACTGCTGGCTATCCGCCGCTGAGAAAGCACATTAAAACCACAGAGAACCCTGAGAAATACTATAACCCAAAGGACCTCTTTGGTGACAGATGGACGCCTGCTTGCCAGGCAGCGTTCGACACCATAATCGAAAAACTTACAACAGCACCCATCCTCGGGTTTGCTGACCCCAAGCTCCCCTACATTTTACACACAGATGCGAGCACCTCAGGACTCGGTGCTGCCCTTTACCAGGAGCAACAGGAACGGAAGCGAGTTGTTGCTTATGCAAGTCGAGGTCTGTCGAAATGTGAGTCTAGGTATCCTGCACATAAATTAGAATTCCTTGCCCTTAAATGGGCAGTGACAGAGAAATTCCAGGACTACCTATACGGGAATACGTTCCTTGCTGTCACTGATAGCAATCCATTAACATACATTCTTACCTCTGCTAAGCTCGACGCCACGAGCTACAGATGGTTGGCCGCTCTGTCAACATTTGATTTCCAGCTACAATATAGAGCCGGTAAGCAAAATCAAGACGCAGACGGGCTGTCCAGGCGTCCCCACGGCAGATTACCTGATGACACATCATCACAAAAAGAGTTGGAGAGGGTACAACAATTCACAAAAAGACACTTGTCAGGGGCTGATTATGCACACCTGGATGAAAACACCATCAAAGCTATCTGTGAGAAGCACTTGGTTTGCCAAATGATCAACAGTCACTCTGGGGAAACATCACCCAGCACCACCTTGGTTGTGTCACTTGCCCATCATCCAAAAGCTCTCCCACAAAGCTTTGAAGAAGAGGATCAGCTTGGTGGCTTACCTGTCATCCCCTCATTGGCACCAGCTGAATTAAGAGACAAGCAAAATGCCGATCCCTGCATCCGTGAAATACTCAGGCAAGTGGAGTTAGAAGAGAAACCCCCACCATCCTTGAGGAAAGAACTTCCTGAGCTTGGTCTCTTATTAAGAGAGTGGGACAAACTTACGGTCTTAAATGGTGTTTTGTATCGCAAGCGGCAAGAGGGTGCTCAGACCCACTACCAGCTTGTGCTCCCCGAAGTCCTGAGATCCTTAGTCCTCAAGAGCCTCCATGACGACATTGGCCACATGGGCGCAGAGCGCATCCTAGATCTCGTCCGGAAGCGTTTCTATTGGCCCAAAATGTCAGCCGAGGTGGAAACTAAGGTCAAAACCTGCAACCGCTGCATACGACTTAAGACTATGCCCGAGAAAGCTGCACCGTTCGTCAACATCATCGCTACAAGACCACTCGAACTTGTGTGCATGGATTTTCTCAGTGTGGAGCCGGACTCCAGTAACACCAAAGACATCCTGGTCATTACCAACCATTTTACGAAATATGCAGTGGCTATCCCCACCCCGAATCAGAAAGCCAGGACAGTGGCCAAGAGCCTGTGGGACCACTTTTTCGTCCATTATGGCATCCCTGAAAAACTCCACAGTGACCAAGGTCCCGACTTTGAGTCCCGAACAATAAAAGAACTGTGTGAGCTCATTGGCACTCAAAAGATAAGAACCACCCCTTACCATCCGAGAGGGAACCCTGTAGAACGCTTCAACAGGACCTGCTCAACATGTTGGGAACCCTCGAGAATCAGAAAAAGAGTCACTGGCGGGATTACGTCAAACCATTAGTACACGCTTATAATTGTACTAAAAACGAGACAACTGGTTTTACCCCTTACGAGTTAATGTTCGGGCGTCAGCCAAGATTGCCAGTTGACCTAGCCTTTGGCCTACCAGTCAATCACCAGCCAGGCTCACACTCGCAATATGTTCGCAATCTGAAATCGCAACTCGAAGACAGTTACAAAGTAGCAACTGAGAATGCTAAAAAGACAGCCAGTCGCAACAAAGCGAGGTTTGACAAGCATGTTGTTGACTCCACCTTGAAGGAAGGCGACAGAGTCTTGGTTCGAAACATCCGCCTTAGAGGCAAGCACAAGCTGGCCGACAGGTGGGAGTCCGATGTGTATGTTGTCCTAAGACAGTCTGGAGACGTTCCAGTGTATGTTGTGAGGCCCGAGACAAGAGATGGTCCACAAAGAACTCTTCATCGTGACCTCCTGCTGCCATGCGGTTTCCTTCCTGTGACCTCAATCGAAAGTGAAACTAACTCGTCAATGGCAGTAAGACGACCAAGAACTCGACAGCATCCTAAAAATGACAATTCTGATGGAGCTGATGGGGATGAATCCCAATCTGACCCTGAGGAATATCACTATGATGGACACAGAAATCTAAGAGTGGAAATATTGGGTTTTGACCCGACCCCTGAACCCATAGAACACTTACCAGAAAGGGTTGAACAGGAACCCTCCAAAGAGTTGACTGCTGTTAAGCAAGATCCTCCAAACGTAGCCAAAGCTTTTCCTGAGGATGTTCCAGTAGAGGCTTGTGACCTGAACTTACCTGATTCTGGAAACAATGACTTACCTGATCCTGGAAACAATGACTTACCTGATCCTGGAAACAATGACTTACCTGATCCTGAAGAGAGCAGCTCAACCGCTGGACAGGAAACTGGAAACCTACCTGAGGAAGACCTGGATAATGTCCATCGTTCTACTCAACCTGCTCAGGAGGGCAAAGAAAGCACAAGTGTTATGGACCAAACTGACATCCAGACAGAAGGTGACTGTTCTAGAAGACCTATTAGAGACAGGAAAGCGACTAAAAGACTGACTTACCCTGAGCTAGGGAACCCGTTGATTACAATAGTTCAGTCTTTATTTCAAACCTTGAGTGATGTGTTTACAGATTCCCTTGACGAGCCTCGCTTTCCAAAAACCCCTAGAGTTATGGCAGTATAGATTCAGAATGCACAGGGACGTGCATTAGGTAAAGAGGGGAGAATGTAACCCATGTTGAAATATGACATAAATAAGAATAAATAGTTTAAAAGCTGAAGTTCATTGATTCATTTAATGTAAATTAATTCATCAGGGTTAATTGAAAATGTTAATACAACAATTTCATGTTTAAGATTAAAAGTATGCCGACAGAAAATTCATGTCACTGCCCCTTTAAGGGATTAGTGACCTTAGATGCAGCACTTAAGTGACGCTGCAGCAGAGACCTGAGAGAGAGAACGAGCTGTGTTTAATAAGTAGAGAAAAGAGTGAAAAAGTTGATTTTGCTGTTGAAAAACATAACTTACCTGGTCAGGAACTGACAGGGATTTTATGAGAACTAAGCCACACCGGTTTTGGTGAGTTTGAGTTGTTTTCTCGCATTTTGCCGTGTTGTACTTTTTTTTTTTTTTCTCTTTCTCTGGCGGAGGGCTAACATTAAAAAATGTAGCTGTTTACAAGGAAATGCTTCGCCATAAACTGTTTACCAGTTAATATTTTGGGTTTATGAAAACTGTGAATGTTATAAAAGTGAACGTATTCTTTGTAAATGAAAGATGTGCGGTATTTGTGTGAGAAATGGAGCCGTGAGTTAAAAGAGGCCGCTCCGCCGCCATTATTGAGGTGAAAAAGCACCGTAGCAGTAATGTTACAACTCAGAGACTGTGAAACATTCATTTGTGTAATTTGAGGATTTAAAAAGAGATTTATTGTGTTTATGACCTGTTACACAGGTCAGGTTTTTTTGCTTGGTTTGAGGCTCGGTCGGAGCGAGGATTGGTCTTCGGTGTGCGGGTGTGCACATGCACGGACAGGATTCAGGATGGCGAGCCAGACCCAGACTTTCAACTCATCTTCTCCATTGCATCAGTGAGGAAATGTCCTGCGTACGGTGACTCGCTGCCAGAGTGGTAGGAGTATCAGGAATTGTTTTTGAATTGAACTGGAAACCGATTGAATCATTATTTTTGGACTGAATCGAACTGAAACTTCATTGAACTGAATAATTGAACTCACATTTGGACTTGAACTTGAGTTTAAGGTGTTATACTTTTATTTTTATATTGAGTTTATATGTTTGAATGTGATTGGAAATGCTTGTGGGCCACTTTGATTTGGTTGTAAATTGAAGGTATTTTCTTACCTGTAAAAGAAAGAGAAAAGAGTTAACTCAGGAAGAAAAATAGGAATTCCAAAATAGGTGCAACCTAGGAAAAGACCGGTCTAACTTAGATCAGCCTGATTAAAATAACTTAGGTGAACTAGAGAACAAAAAGAAAGTGAAATACCTTTTCATTTATTATACTTACCTCGATACTACGAACCTGCAGGGTATTTTTTTGGTTTTGTTTTGCAACTGTATATTCCATGTGTGTTTTGCATTCAGTAAATTGCCGGCCTTTTGTATTTAAAGCAACGGTCTCTGGTGCAATCATTATTGTTTTTGCTCCCCACTCCTTGGAACCTAGAACTGGTCCGGTGGCACAGTAAGTGGTGTGATACCGGTGTTACAACAAGCTCCGGTAAGAAATTACTTCTTTTTGTCTGAAAACGTTCAGGAGAATGTGTTCATCCGTGTCCCATGGGTTTGACACTTGATGTTCATGTTTCTGGCGTTCTTCTGTCTGGAGAGGAGCGAACGCGTAGACGTTGCTTGAGGGCGGCTATGTGTGTTGGTCTATTATTCACTGCGAGCGTCTCTTCTGTTCAGACGCTCTGTTCTCGTTTGACACTCTTTCCGAGGGAGGGGGTGTCTGCATCTGTGCCTGTCATTGTAACCCCGTATGTGCTGAGGCAATACGGCGGCTGCAATCATAGGGCTCGCAGGTGAGCTCGTTGGAAGTCTGAGAGGACTATAATTTCTCTCGGCTTCCCGGGGCTGACGAGGTTATATAGTTGGATGACTATGACGTCCGTGTTTGATGTCGCCGCGTCCAACAGTGACCGCTCCTCTGGCTGCTGGGTGTGTGAGCCGCTGTGTTTTTGGGATGCGCTTTTCGGCAGGCTGCAGCTGCCGGGAGTGCGCGTTAAGAAAGGAGCCGCGCGCGGACGGTTCGACGAACGGTTCCTTTCTGTCCATGAATATTGCGGCTCCCATAGACTTTCCATTCTCTCCTGATCTCCGTGTTTGAGATCGGGAGGGCATGGAAAAACCCCTGGCTGTTCAGATTTGGATCTGAGCCAGACAGACAGGAGGATGAAGAAACGAGAGTACTGGGTGATCGATTGTAAACACTGTTGCGTTTGTAATCGATTCCCCAGCTATTTTAAGGGCAATTTATATCTACCCTCTCCTTTTCTTCTTTCACCTCCCATAAATATATATTTGCTCAGGTGTTTTCACAGTTAGGCTGTCGGCTGGCCTTTTCTAAGGCCGCCTTCTGGCTTGATAGTGAAAGTGCTTTTAGGCTTTAAAGAACTTTTGATTTCTTCCTTCTTCATGCTTTATAAGGAGGGAATATCTTTGTTCTATGAGCCGCAGGAAGGTAAGCTGGGTCCATATTTTATGTTTATAAAAAGTGTGGACATTGTTTTCCTGTATAGCTTTCCTGAGCATGTAGTCAGTAAAGTTAGAAGGGGCTTTTTTGGGCAAAATAACTGTAGCATTAGGTTGGCTAGTTTTCAAAACATGCAGGCCGCTTATGGCCGCTGTTTTGTAGTCTTCTATATTAGAGTAGCTTCTCAGCTAATACTTAGATTGGTTTGAGTTGGCACTCGTTGCTTCAGTTATTTGTGTGCAGGACGGCTTATCGGCCGCCTGACACTGTTTGCTTGCAGTGCTTCATTTTCTCCTCATATTTGAAGGTTTCAAGATGGAGCCCAAGCTTTGCTTGGTCTAGTAGACCTTAGCTAGCGGCTAGACTAGAGCTAGGTTAGGTGTTTGTTTGTTATACATTCCCCTATTATTTGCTATCCCCCTTGTGGTCGTATAGTTCCTAGTTCTGGCCTCCTCCTGAGGGAGTTGGTGGCCGTTTTTGCCCATATTCCCCTTCGTATTTATGTGAGCTTACTCTAGTGCTGCCACAGGTTAACACCTGTTTCAGTGATAGCAGGCTGTGTTTAGCCTCTGTCTATGAATGTGGTGTTTTGTTGTACTCCCCGGTTAGAGTTTGTGTTTCACTGAGTGCATCACCTGTTGGATTGCACACTCAGGGTGAGTGTAGAGAGTCCTATTCTGGTTAGAATAGTATATTCTAGACTTCCCCCAGTCGATCATGACCACAGCAGCTGTTTCACTCTTGCTGTTAGATTGTTGGCTCTTTTATTATAGCCTCTCTTTAATACAGCTTGTTTTGGGGTGCTGTTGGTTTGCGATCACTAGTTTGCTCACGCTTTTTAGCACTGCCTCAGGCGGCACTGCTCACGTGTTTTGAGGTGTTAGGCCTTATAGGCCTAGAACTGGTCCCCTTTGAGCATTGGCCCTGTTATGACCACGGGCTGGTGCCACATGGTGCTTAAAAGTAGTAGGCCTTACCAGGCCTCCTTTGTAGCCTCTGTGTTGGCCCAGCTGGGTTGGTTATATCTAGATTCTTTCCATGGTTGAGTCATGTCTTATGACGCATGCTGCCATTGGCCACGCCCCCTCCGTACGAATAAGCCTTAGCTCAGGCTTTTCGTTGAGTACTGTGGCGTAGTGTGTACTTCTCCTACCTATGGGTTTTTCAAGTACTGGCCTGTTGGCTGGCATTTGTCATAAGTTACCACTGGTTGTTGCCATGTGTTCATGGAGGTTGTAGGCCCTCATCAGGGCCTCCTTTCTGTCTGCATGTTGGCACAGCTTTATGTGGGTTTTTTGTATGTCTCGTCACCATGGGTGAGTCGTAATTGCACTAGCTGACGCCGCGTGTTTCACAAGTCGTAGGCTTTTACAGGACTCCTTTGCTATCACGCTGAAGTTTGGCTTTGTACTCCTCTCGCTTATGTGTTGGACGGGCTGTTTTCGTGGGCACTCACGGCTACTTAATTACTTGGTGGTCATGCTTCCAGCATGCTATGTTTCAGGTGCTTGGCCTTACGGGCCATCCCAGAATATCGCCTCGTGTTGAGTTTCTGTGGAATGCTTAGTTCATTATTAAGAACTCTAGTTATGTTGTAGGCCCTTTTTTCCGGCCTCCATGACTGTGTGCCCGCAGTATGGTCTGGCTGTTAGGTTGAGCTTCGTACTTCCCTTTGGGTTGACTGTGTAATTGTGCTTAGCTCCCTAAGCTGGTCATTGGTTGTAGACTTCTGTGAAGTCTCCCGTTCAGACTGGCCCTAGGCTGGTTTGTGCTCCCTTCATCAGCCACTGAGTAGATCCTAGGATGAGCGGATTTTACTCCCCTCAATACGAGGGTGTTTAGCGCTTAAGCTGAGTTCCGCTCTCCAGGATGACCATTTCCTAATGGCTGCTAGCTGACGCTGCGTGTAGCGGGTAGGCCCTCTGGGCCTCCTTTAGGAACATGCTGGCATGTACCTTTTGTGTTTCTTTTGACAAGAAACGGTGAAGGGAATTTGTCGCTGGCTGGCCAAGGCTCTGGCGGACTCATTAACCTCCTCTGTAGTCGGTTTGTTCTGCCTGGAGCTTGATAACACTGCCACGAGCTGATGCCACGTGTCTGCTGAGGTTATAGGCCCATGGGGCCTTCTTTAGCGTGTGTTGGTGTACGCTGTACTCCTCTTGCTTAAAGAGTAGAAAGGTGCTTTTACCGAGTACACTGCTCGTTGGATTGTGTTGGACGGGCTGTTTCGTGGGCACTCACAGCTACCTAATCATTTGGTTGGTCATGCGCTTAGAATGCTATGTTTTCAGTCGAATGGCCTTACGGGCCATCCTGGATACCACCTCATGGATTGGGTTCTTGTTGTGATATTAGTTCATTTATAAGAACTTTAGTTATGTTGTAGGCCCTTTCTGGTCAGCCTCCATGGCTATGTGCCTACAGTACGGTCTGTCTGTTAGGTTGAGCTTCGTACTTCCCTTTGGGTTGACTGTGTAATTGTGCTTAGCTCCCTAAGCTGGTCGTTGGTTGTAGACTTCTGTGAAGTCTCCCGTTCAGACTGGCCCTAGGCTGGTTTGTGCTCCCCTGTACCAGGGTTTTTCTAGCGCACAGCCTCCTCAGCGCTTTTATCAGAAGCTGAGTAGATCCTAGGATGAGTGGTTGTACTCCCCTCATACGAGGGTTTATAGCGCTCAGCTGAGTTCCGCTCTCCAGGATGCCCATCTCTGCGTGTGGGTTAGAGTTGCTTACTGCCTTTCACAGTCGCTCTTTCCTGCTCTCCTCTTTGGAGTTTGCGCTTGGAGATTCTGTACATCAGACAAGGTTGGCCAGACTTGGTTCACTTTCGCTAAGCAGGCCTCCTTGGTGGCATTGGGGGTGAGTTTTCCCCCCTAGTGACCGGCCGAGCTTCCTTTGGACTCTTGGCCGCATTCCCTTAAAGGGACCACTTTCTTGGCTTTGTTGGTCCCAAATGCTCGAGCAGCCTTGGTAGGCTTTTTTCGGAAGGCCTCTTTTAGGCTCAGCTTGGGCTGTTGGCCGTAGGGAATGCTGTCACTGACAGCCGTTTGGAGGATTGCTCCCATTTTCCCTGGAACTGCCTGATGTTTTTCCAGACCAGTGTAGTAGTACTCGAGACTCGGACTCGGTCTCGGTCTCGAGACCATACTGTAACGGTCTCGGTCTTGTCATGGACTCGTGTGCATATTGACTCGGAATTGACTCGTTCTCGTGCATATTAGGACTCGGACTCATTCCCGAGTCCACTCGAGTCCCATTCAGTATATTTCATGCTTAATGTTCGGGGGCAAAGAGCAATGATAATGTTGTGGTCAATAAAACAAAGTGTATTTGAATTATAATTAACATGACAATGTGTACAATAGTAACGAATCGCTCAAAAGTCGGGCAATTTGTCAGTGTGAGGCGTTGCCATAACGCGTTGCTATGGGTTGCGTGCGTGTGAGACTGACTGATTTTCCACAGTCTGTTCGAAACTTCTCTCGAGCCATATATGGTTCTTTCACTGAGTGCCTATGGCTCGACGGAAGCTCGTGTCGATTTAATTAAAAATCTATTTATTATATATTTTAAAATATTACATAAATCACCAATGCCGGTTAGTCTTGTTTAACACCCAACCAATCGTGATCTGGCACAACAAGTTCAAATATCATTAGACAACGTGAAGTGGAAATTACATGGACAGACGAGCGATTTCTGCTGTTTGCCACATTTTATAAGTTAAATTGCATCGCTGACAAAATGGATGTTAACTGACCACAAAGCGAGAAGTTGCATAAATGGTAAGTAGTGTTCAATTCATTTAGTGTTTAATATAGCCTACACCGTTTAGTAGTATCTGATGATCATAGTTAATGAAGCCAAAGTGCCACCTACAGGCCTATTATGTGTAGTGTAGGCTGAATATTACCTTTTTTGATAATTATTAGCTTATGCGGCATTACGAAATAAGTCTCTTATGCTCATTAAGCCTGCATTTATCTAATCAAAAACAGCAATATATATTTAATAAATATTATTGCAATTTAAAATAATGGTTTTCTATTTGAATGTACTTTAATTTATTTCTGATGCAAAGCTGAATTTTCAGCATCATTACTCCAGTCTTCAGTGTCACATGATCCTTCAGAAATCATTCTAATATGCTGATTAATTTTCAAGGATAGAAAGTGGAAACAGTTGTGCTGCTTAATATTTTTTATTACATGCTGTGTTCCTTCAGTCAATTGATTTAAAATCTTTTATTTAAAAATGTTAAAAATAACAGCATTTATTCAAAATGGAAATCTTTTCTAACAAATTTACACCACCTACTATGTGGCATTTTTACCCTAAACTGATAATATTTTTTAAACCAATGTCACTCTAAGTAAATAAAATACAGTGTACATGCCATGGTATATTTGATGAGTATGGTACCAATTTTATTGTTTCCACCAAACATATACATATTCCTTTAGGTCTTTAGATTTCTTTAGGTCTTGTCTCAGACCCAACCTTATGTGAACTTGAACTTGTCTTGGACCTCTTTGGTCTCGGTCTCGACTCGGACTCGACCCTCTTTGGTCTTGGTCTCGACTCGGACTCGACCCTCTCTGGACTCGGTCTCGACTTGGACTTGAATGAGCTGGTCTTGACTACAACACTGTTCCAGACCTTTGGGCATGCATTCTCCTCTAGCATGGCGGCGTTGGTATTGCGTTCCCCAAAGCGCAATCAGCGCAGAGTTGAAGTTCCCTTTCGAAAGGGAACGTCTCAGGTTACGCATATAACCATGGTTCCCTGAGAACAGGGAACGAGACTCTGCGCTTTCCTGCTATGCTTTGGGATGCCTGCTGAACAGTCCCTCAAAGACTAAAAGATACTGGCTGCTTTCGCAGGCGCTCCCTTTATACGTCATGGTTTGCGCCGTTGGACGTGATAGGCTGTCGCCGGCCAATAGGATTGGAGTGTTGTGATTTCTGGAATTTCGAACACAGGTCACGAGTGACGTTCCCTAAAGCGCAATCAGCGCAGAGTCTCGTTCCCTGTTCTCAGGGAACCATGGTTACATGTGTAACCTGAGACGTTTTCTCTGTATGTAGAATTATCTGGTTCAGAGACAGACTGACGTTTATCAGATGATCCAGGACAGAATGAAGAAGATTCAAGAAATCAAACACTCAGTAGATCTGAGAAAGGTTTGTGCTTTGATCAAACCGAGTTCATTTCCTGACTCATGGTCCTTTTCAATCCCCCCTCTCCATTTCACTTTCTGTTTAACTATCCTACCAAAAAATATATCTCAACAAATGTTATGCATCATAATATTTCAAACTATTCAATAAAGACACTGAATTAAATTGAGAGTTCTGCCATCATCTAGTAACCCTCATGTTGCTCTGAACACATTATTTTTTCCCATAGTTCACAAATCTTGGTGAATTGCTCTTGAGTGTCTTTTGTATTCCACTGAAAATCAAGCATTTTAAGTGACATGCGGTTAATTGATGATGAGAGAATTTTCATTTTAGGGTGAACGAACACTTTAAATAATATGTAAATACATAATATAGAAACAAACAGAACTTTTAACTGTTTTCATTCATCAGAGAAACACAGAGAAAGAGAAATCATCCAGTGTTGAGCTCTTCACTGATCTGATCCGCTCCTTTAAGCGATGTCAGTCTGAGCAGCTGAAGATGATGGAGGAACAGCAGAAAGAAGCAGAGAAACAGGCTGAAGATCTCATTAAAGAGCTGCAGCAGGAACTCACTGAGCTGAAGAAGAGAAACACTGAGCTGGAGCAGATCTCACACACTGATGATCATCTCCACCTCATACAGGTCTGAACATCTGTCTCATCACTCATCATGTATATTATTATCATGTATAATATTACAGATTTAGTTTGAATGGCTGGATCTAATACAGAACTCATCCGTGTTGATGGGCCGTGAACCAGCGTCATGCATCCCTTGATGGAATATCTTGACTTTATGAACTTTTTTTTTTTTTGGAAAGGCTTCACTCCTTTGGATATTTTACACTATTCATCTGGGGTGTCTTGCCTCAATTGTGTTAGAAAGATCCTGCATAAAAATATTGAATAAAAGTCCAAAGATGAAGATGAGTCCCAGGATTCCTAAAACAAAAGGATTTAATAAGAAAAGAAAACAAACTCAGATAGTCAAAGTCTTAGCACAAGCGTTACACAAACAATAACCGACAGTGAAATGAAACTCAGAGGAACTTAAATCTACAAAGATAATGAACAGAATACAAGGTGTGATCAAATTAATCAGTAACCATAGTAACAAACAACGGAAACAGAAAACAATGCTGAGCAAACTAAAAGTTCATGAAAATGAAACTAAGACAAGATAACTGAATAAGTGTGACATCTCTCTCTCCTGCTGTAGAAGTTCTCATCCCTGTCCAGTCGTCCACACACAAAGAACTGGACTGAGATCAGGATTGACTCTGATGTGGATGTGAACTCTCTGAAAAGAGCTCTGACTGAACTGAAGAAAATTCAAGAGACACTAAATGAAAAACTCAGTCAAACTGGTATGTGAATATCAAATACAGTTTAAAGATTTTTTTGTTGGTAACTATCTAAGAAAATACATTTTCAAGGACTATATGTGATAAAAGGGTAACACTTTATTTTATAGTGTCATTGTACATGTAGTTAGTATGGTAATAACTATAAATGATGCATAATTACATGCTGCAGCTAATCCTAACCAAACCCTAATCCTAACCTTATAGTAAGTACATGTAGTTTCTTAATATTAATCGGCACTTAAATGTTTAATGACAGTGTAACAAAGACACCTTAAAATAAAGTGTAAACAATAAAATTTCAGCATTGGTGACCTGCTGCTGGTCATCACAATTATTTTATCTCTGTCTGCAAACGTTCACAATGTTTCAAAAATATAACCACAATATAACTTAAACTTGCAATGTTAGCATTAAACTGGTATGATAAAATCACTTACTAAACCTAGTCTATGTGAAGCTACATTCAAACTTTAACTTATGCCATAACCAGTTACTGCAGTATTACTTTAACTTACTTTAGAGACATATAAGCAACATGACATAACTATCCATGTACAAACAATAATACATAACCAGAAATCACTACATTATTATGATGCTGCCAATAGAGATAAACTCACTGTTAACCTGAAATTATTCCTATAATAATTCATCATTATATTGTCATCTGTGTCTACAGAGTTGAAGTTTGTGCAGAAGTTTGCAGGTACAGTGACTGACACCATTTTCTTTAATATTCATTACAACAATACTCTGTATTATTTACTGTACATCTGAAAATGTTTGTTCTGAAGTTGATTGATAATGTCTGATCTCTCTCAGTGGATGTGACTCTGGATCCTGATACAGCTTTTCCATATCTCTTCCTGTCTGATGATGGAAAACAAGTCGGTGATGGAGACATTAAGCAGAACGTCCCAAAAAACCCAAAGAGATTTGATATGTATGCAATTGTTCTGGCAAAGCAGGGATTCAGTTCAGGGAGATTTTACTATGAGGTGCAGGTGAAGGGAAAGACTTGGTGGTATTTAGGAGTGGCCAGAGAATCTATTAACAGGGAGGGGAAGATCATAATGACTCCTGAGAATGGAGTCTGGACTGTGATTCTGGAGAATGAAAATGAATATTCAGCTCGTGATAATTCATCTGTCTCTTTATCTCTGAGAGTGAAACCTGAGAAGGTGGGAGTGTTTGTGGATTATGAGGAGGGTCTGGTCTCTTTTTATGACGTGGACTCCAGATCTCATATCTACTCTTTCACTGGTCAGACTTTCACTGACAAACTCTATCCTTATTTTGACCCAGGCCATAATGATGAAGGTAAAAACTCAAAGCCACTGATCATCACACCTGTCAACTGAAACAAACAAAAATCATTATAAAGGAATTATTATGTGATAGACAAAATGTGTACAAGTGCAAAAAAACAAAACAAACAAACAAAACCCTGTGTATTCAGGCCCTTTAAAAAAAAAAAAATCAGTCACTGACAAAACATTAACTATAATCACGGTCAGAATTATTGGCAATAAATATTGGTAAATATGAGCAAGGCAGCTGTGAAAATAAATCTGCATTGTTAATCCTTTTTATCTTTTATTTAAAAAAAAAAAATCACAAAAATCTCACCTTTCGTTGAAGTAAAAAAAAAAAAACTGTACTAAAAATGTAAATATAATTCAGAGATATTTTACTAATAAAAAAATTATTATTTGATAAAAAATAATAATTTGAATGAAAGATCAAAAGGATAAACAATTCATATTTATTTTTACATCCATTTGCATCCATCATATTTCAAAGGTGCCAATAATTCTGACCATGACTGTATAATGAAATATTTGTGAGTTTCATGTTGTCACAGACACGTCAGGCTCCACCATTCACCAATCCCAATGCACGCAGTCACCAGAGTACTGATCACCGCCACCTGCACCTCATCATTTGCACCAATCAACAGCACTATATAGAGCACGCACACACAGCACTCCATGTCCGGTCTTGTTTGCAGATACTCACGTTAATGCTTACCTCAAGGACTCCCCGCTCTCTACTTACCTGTCTCCAGCGTGTCTCCTTACCTCCGTGTGTTCCGTCTCCTGTGTGTGTGTGTGTGTGTGTGTGTGTGTGTGTGTGTGTGTGTGTGTGTGTGTGTGTGTGTGTGCTCAAACCTTCTCCAGCGATCTCCAGCGACTTCCCAGATTCCTAGATCTTAAGATGAAAGGACAGTAACTATCTCTACTCATCACCATTATCATTTTTTTGGCTTCCATTTTTATGCTTAAAAAATCTCTGGAGTTCTGTCATCAAGAAGTAGTGGATCTAAAGAAAGAAAACAGCACAATAAAGATGAGAGTGGAACAAATGCAAAAGAAAGTTACTGAATTGGAGCAAAAGGTAAATGACGCAGATCGGTACAATCTTCGTTTGTATGGAGTAGCTGAAGAGTGGGAGGAAAACGTCAAAGATTGAAGGTGAAAGAGATTTGCCGTGCAGCAGTTCCAGGCAGTGATAGTGAAGAAATCGTGGCAGCAGTGGATGTGGCTCATCGCATCGACAGAATGGACAGCGGAAGAAAGAATCAGAAACCAGTGATCATCAGATTCACGTGTAGATCGGCAAGAGATGCTTTCTGGAAAGGCGCCAAGAACAACGAGTTTCTCAAGAGCAGAGGTTTTCAAGTGAAGGAAGATCTGACAGCTGATGACCGGGCAACACGTGCTCGTCTGTGGCTATTAGTAGAGAAGGCTAGGGAAAATGGAGAGAAGGCTTACCTGGTAGGTAACAAAGCATTTGTGAATGAAAAAGAAATTAAAGGATGAACATTTCAGTATAGGGCTCATTTCTCCATCAATAATCCAAGACTTCAGATATTGACTGTTTATCTGTTAGAGAATTGAAGAGAAAAGAAGACTTTTCTGAGTTATCGTTGAATACAACACAGTTAAAGTGTGTGACATTTATGTTCTTATTAAGTGCACTTGGGATAAGCGAATCTTTATTTTGTTGTTGTTCATGTCAGTTTCAATTCTTTCCATTAATGCCAGAGGTATAAGAAACCAACTGAAAAGAAAATCTTTATTTTTGTACTGTCAAAGCAAAGGTGCAGACTTTTATTTCATTCAGGAGTCTCATGCTTGTGAAGCAGATGTAACTTTTGGAGAAGTCAGTGGGGGAATGATGTTTGGTTTTCATTTGGTACTAACAAAGTTATACTAAAAGGTAAATTCAAAGGACGCATTCACAATAAGCAAACAGATACTGAAGGAAGATGGATAATTCTACATGTTAGTATTGATCTTTCACAATTTATTATAGTAAATGTTTATGCCACAAATAATAAGCAAAAGAATAATCTTTTGTTTTTAACAATTGAGAGTAAAATCAACCAATTGTGTTCTAAATTTCCTTATGCAATGATTATTTGGGGTGGGGACGTTAATACTGTTATGGACGAAGAAATAGACCGATGGCCTCCTAAAAACAATGAAAAAACGTGAATTAAAAAAACATATGTGCCAGATTGGATTTTTTGGATATCTGGAGATATACTTACCCACACCAAAGAATGTACACCTGGAGCAATAATGATTTGACTAAACAATCTCGTATTGATTTTTGGCTAATTTCTGCAAATAGTGTAGATGACGTTGAATTAGTAAAAATTGAAACATCAGTATTAACAGATCAGAAGGCTATAATGATTAAAATCAACAAAGATGCTGTAAGTCTAGCTTGTCCTAATACAAATTTTCGGAAATTAAATAAAAACTTGTTAGAGAATGAATGGTTTAAAAATAAAGCCTCTGAAATGATAGGAAAATATTGGAAACGGGCATGTATCTTCAATAAATCTGGTCACAACTGGGAATTAATGAAATTTGAAATACGAAGCGTAGCTATGGTATAGGGAAAAAAAATAGCTAAAGTAAAAAAAGAAAAAGAAAATAAATTAATTGGAAAAAAAATGGAATTATCTGGTAAGCAAATTTTAACAAATGAAGAAATTAAACAATTGGCCTCCTTGCAATTACAATTAGACACAATTTATGTAGACAAAGCTAGAGGTGCCTTTATAAGGAGTAGACAGAAGTGGATGGAACAAGGTGAGAAAAATACAAAATATTTTTTCAATTTAGAAAATCGTAATAGGGAACTATCATCTATACGTAAACTCATGATTAATAATAAAGTATGTGAAAACAATAAAGATATTGCTGAATATGTCACCCAGTTTTATAAAACTCTGTACACTTCTGACCCTTATGATGATAGAGAAACAGATTTATTTTTGAATAATATTTCTGACACAACAAAGACAACAGAAGAAGAATTTAAATTATTTTGTGACAAAGATATTAGTCTAGAAGAGGTAAACAAATTGTATTGTAGGCTTGAAGTCAAGTCAAGTCACCTTCATTTATATAGCGCTTTTTACAATGCAGATTCTGTCAAAGCAGCTTTACATTGATAATTGGTATATAATTTTTCCTTTTAAAGAATAGTGTCATTGCAGGCAGATCAAAAGCACTGTTGAATAAATGTCAAGGATACTGTTGAATATCAAAAGTCAAATTAAATTAAATTAGGGCTGCACGATTAATCGTATTTTATCACGATAACGATATCTGCTTCTCTCGATTGATTTTAAATAATCGTCACGATATTGGCCCGCTCTATGAAAATGAACATAATTTGGAAATATTGGAAGTAATATTAGGAATTTCGCTGTTTTATCTTTTGAAGTTCCTAAAGGTTTTACCAGTTTTCATAATGTTGATGAGCTAGAAATGATTGTTCTTTGCTTTACGAATTTGCCGGGCAATTTGAATCTGGTTTGTCTTATTGCAAACGAATTGTGTTGCTTTAAAATCTAATGTGAATACATATTACAAAGCGCTCACCAAAACCATGTTTTGTATTGATTTACCATCTAACGAAGTTATCATAGTTGGTTAAATTAAGTCTTTGTGCCACCTACAGGCCTTTTGGGTGAAGTGTAGGTTGGTAAAGAACTTGCAAAATAGCCATAGTTTCATTACTCTTTTGATAGAATAAACGTAATTAATAATCGTGATTATAATTTCGAGGAAACTGTGGCACTGGCTGTCGTGTCGATGAGGCCTTCACAATGGATGATCTAGTCGACTCGATCTCTGCTGATACTTCAGGGCTGCGTTGTGGTCGTGTCACGGCACCGGTCCTCGGTCTCATCTGGATACGGCCCGAATCCGGTTGACTACGGTAAACCTCGGGATAAACAGAAAGACTAATTGAAAGATAATAAGTCTCCAGGGAACGATGGGCTTACCAGTGAATTCTATTCAGTGGTCAGTGATCTCCTTTTTTAGCAGCCATGTTTAAAGGATCCATTGAATTCGGGGAATTACCTGCGACTCTCAAACAAGGACTTATTACAATTATTCCTAAGCCGAATAAGGATAAATTTTACATTGACAACTGGAGACCAATTACCCTTCTGAATAATGATGCTAAACTTTTTGCTCTAGTTATTGCAAAAAGATTAAAGAAAGGTCTAGAAGAGATCATTGAGGAAGAACAGTCCGGGTTTATGACTGGGAGACATATCAGTAATAATATCAGATTAATTTTAGATATGATTGAATATAATTGCTTTATACCAACGGATTCTTTTATGTTATTCATAGACTTTTACAAAGCATTTGATACCGTGACTCATGAGTTTATGTTCAAATGTATGTTAGAACTATGTACAATGGATGTAATAGTTCAGTCAAATTATTAATGGGTACAAGTGGTAGATTTAAGATTGATCGAGGTATACAGCAGGGTAGCCCTTTGTCTCCATTTTTGTTTTTATTAGTTACACAAATTATGGCTATACATATCAAAAAAGCAGAGTTCAAAGGTATAAGAGTATTCGAAAGAGTATTTAAATTGTGTCAATTGGCTGATGATACTACTATTTTTCTTAAAATGATTCAAAAATAATAAAAGCAATTAATTGCATTAAAGAGTTTCTCAGTATCAGGTCTTAAAACTAATATAAATAAATCAGTGCTGTTTCCACTTAAAGAATGTAACTTAACAGAATTACATGGTATTCCTAGTAAACATACAGTCACATATTTAGGAGTTATTATACATAAAGATGAGCGTGAACGCAGTGTGCTCAATTTCAAGCCACATACAGAAGGGGACGGAGACACAGGTATAGTTAATATGCAGTTTATTGAACAACCAGAGAACGATGGCAGAGTGCAGGTGAGTGAAAGCAGGTTAAGTTTGTGACTGAAGAAGAGGAAACACTAGGAGTCACATGGAACGCTGGATACGGGTAAGACGTATCCAGGATACTAGGTGTGTCTAGTTAATACTCAGGAGAGGGAGTGCGTTGTGATTGGGTGAGTGTAGAGCCTGGCGTGTCTGTGACAATAATTGACAAAACAAAAACAAGATTTATTATCTGGCTTCAAAGAGATTTATCCCTGAATGGTAGGATCTTACTATCCAAAGCAGAAGGGATATCAAGATCTGTTTATGTGTCTATGTAAACCAAAGAGCAAAGGTGAATTATCTGTGCTTAGTTTTGAAACTTTAAACAATACATTTAAGATTAATTGGTTTTGATTAAATTCATGAAAGAAAAAGGATAGTATGTGGTATACATTTCCAAAACATGTGTTTGATATGGTGGGCGGCATAGATCTTCTTTTGAGATGTGATTTTAAAATTGAAAAACTGCATGTCAAATTGGCTAAATTTCACAAACGAGCTTTAGTGGCCTGGATGCTGGTGTTTAAGCACAATTTTTCCCCAAATAAATACATTATTTGGAATAATAGGTGCATTCAATATAAAAATAGATCTCTCTTCTATAATAGTTGGAATGAAAATAATATTGTGTTAGTTAGACAACTCTTAAATTCAAATGGTAATTTATTATCTTATAGTGAATTATTGGAAAAATTTGCATTTCCAGTAACGCCAAAAGAGTATGCTGTTGGATTTGATGCCATATACCTCAATAAGTTATACATTTTGTAAGAGCTTGTGGAAGTGATTCTTCTGAGGCAATATTTGCACAATTCAGCGTGTTTATAGGAGATATTGATATTTTGAAACATAGGTGTACAAATAAACATATTAGGAATATTATAATTGGTTGAAGCAGCCTACTCATAAAAGCTTATTGTGGACCAATGTATTATTTAGAAATATAAACTGGAAAAAAGCTTGGTGTATTTGTGAAGCATACTGTTTGAATAATAAAGTAAAAGAGGTTACATTTAAAATTTTACATGGTATATATCCAGCTAAAAGTGTGTTAGAGAGGTTTAAGTTAGAGATTGATTATTCATGTGATTTTTGCTCAATGGAAAAATAATCTGTTTTGTAATTGTATATACACAAAGATTTTTTGGGTGGATGTGGAAAATTTCATTAGAAGGAAAACAAATGTTATATTTAAATTAAATAATTTTGATATATGTATGTATTATTCCAATGAAAATAATAATAATAATAACATTAAAATTTTATTGTACAACTGTTTATTATTTTGGGGGAATTTCATATACACAATAAGAAATGGTCAGGATCCAAGCCAAATTTTATTCATTTTCTTCAGGAGACAAAAGACTACTGCACCAGTTTGGAGAACATTATAAATAAAAAAGCAAGGAAGACTTGCCATATTTTTAAAGAATATTCAGTTTTTTGATGAATCAATCAATGGTTTGTACGCTCTGGCATGTGTTTTCTGTGCATTAATATGTAAATTTCTGTTTATTATTGTATATTTCTGGTTAATAATAAAAAAAAAAAGACAACTGACAAACAGCATTTTATATCTCAAGCGTTAATTTTTATTACAACTAACAAATATCTTTTTTATTATATGCAGATCACATTAAAACTTACTAAAATAAAAGTAAAAAATGAAACAAAAAATCTGCATGTTACAGCAGATTAAAGCATCAAGCTTATATGATTTTCGTGATTGAACAAGATCACCTTTCCACCTTTAATTTTAACAAATTACCCTCTCAGATGATAACTCTTGTGGGGGAAATGCCATCTTTCTGTGATGAAATCATCAATATCCAGCATGGGCAGATCAGATATTTAAAAGGTTTTATAAAACCGTTATTAACACACACTACATACTGTGAGCTTTTTCTTTCTTAGGGTTTCCTTCTGTGCTGCACTGAGAATCGACACTTGATTGTTGACGAGAATTTAATAAATTTGATGAAGACTTATTAATTTTTACTTATAAAAGTCCCTGAGTGTAAGTTTTGCGCAGTTATTTACATTGTTCTGACATAAAAATTAAACAAAAGCAATACTCACACATTTTAGCTCAATGAACCAACAGATTCTACTCAGTGGAGCAAAAATAGAGTATGTACGTAAATCCTGCAAAGTTTTTTATAAGTTATAAATTTTATTACTTTTATAAGTTATAAATTATAAGTTTTTTTTATTTTTTTATGTACATTTATAACACTATATTTAGCATTATTATATTAAATTTGCATAAAATTACAAAAAAATAGTTAACGCTGCTGTGAGGGTGTGGGAGTGACGGTAAAAATGACTCTCATTCACCGCTATAAAAGTTTACCTGACTTCCGCTACTGAAAACACGGAAATGTGAAAAGGGTCTATTGTGCCAAAATAATTATTTTAAAGTCTCTTTTGATAAAACTTTATAAATAATTATTATTTTATTATATTAATATCAAACCGCTCACCCTCCTGCTACTTTAAGTCTGTCCAGTGACCAAAATGGATAGAGGTGGGAAGCGTTTTGGGGAGCAGAACAGAAAAAGAAAAAGGGAAAATATCATGATAAGCTTAACCTATAATTTTTTTTTTTTTTTTATCACTATAAGTCTTTAAATTAATCAACATTTAACATTGTTGCCTGAGATGGCAAAGTGATTAATGTTAATATCAGTTCATTTCCAAATGTCTCGGGCACTCAAAAAAATAAGCTGCGCTATATTCAGTTTAATCTAACACAACCTAATTATTGGGCTTTTCGTCTCATCCTCTGTTAATGTAGACGAGCACATCACTGTATGTCCAGGAGCACATTCATGCACAGGAGTCCATGGACTGAAGCCTATAGGCCTATGGCTGCTCGAATAATATTTTTTAAAATAATTCTTCACTAAAGTTTATTCATTGGAACTTGACGAAGTCTTGTAAATGTAAACATTCAAACGCTAGAAGACCGCGCAAGAGAATTCAATTTGGTTGTGCGCAAAGAGAGCCGCATCTCAGCACCGAATTAAGTTCCCTTTCACTTCGTCTTATGCTTGAACACTCAATTTTCTCTAAATGCCAGCCTTGGCGAGTATTCATGTAAACACAGTCGGTTTTGTCTTTGGATTGAAATTGGATGTGTCAGTGTATTAGATCCGTGCATTAGGTCTTAAAATGACAGCAAAATGTTAATTAAACAACTAAAAAGACAAAGAGAAAATCAATCACTGTTCTTGACTGAATAACTTTTGAAACTTTAACAAGGATTAATCTATATTTAATTTATAGGGTGAAGACTATGCTGGATTATTTTATATTTGATTATTCAATTTATGTACCTGAATACTGTTAGACCTACCTGAAAATTTTAAAGCTGTGTTTATTTCATTTGTTTAATATTTGTTCCATTGTATTTATTTGTGCTATTGCTTGTAATTCTGTTTATTTGTTCTTATTTTATTGCTGACTGTTTACATTTCTTTAATAATGTTTGAACTTTACAATTAGGCTATACAGTAGTAAAGTCTTTGGCTATAGTAGTTTTGCTGTGGTAGGCTTATTTTGAATAATATGTTACATGGAGCCAAAACAACAAAAACATTTTAAATAAATTTTATTATTATTTTTTTCTTTTTATGGGGGTCAAAATAACCACTGAAATAATTACATCAAGACCACTAAAAAAGCATGTTGTATATAGTATAAATGCAATATGGACTACATCCGCCACACTGTCATTATCATGTGAATTACGTTGCTTCACTGACATTTACAAATCCTCTCCCGTGGCTTCATGTTCAAAATGTTCATCATACACACTTCAGAATCTCTCAGTGAACGTGAAAGTAGTATGTCATCCGGGGACTTTTTCCCTACTTTTTTAAGAGTACTGTGAATATGGACATACTTCTTCTGTCACATACTGTTTTTCGGCTATTATATAGTAGGGAAGTACGCAATTTCGGATGAAGCCAAAGATTTGCGCTACAGGGTCGTGACGTGTGCATTCGTACAGTGGTTGTCTTGCCATCTGAGAACATTTTAAATCCCAGGTGTTGATTTGTAAAAAAAAAAAAAAAAAAAAAAAAAAAAAAAAACACACGTTAAAGTGTTTGCACACTCAGCAGGGATGAATTAGAAACTGTTCCATATTCATGACTGTGGGCGGGGCTATGACATCACTGCAGCTGAGACTAAGAAGTCAGTGAAGGTGAAAGTAAATAAAACAGATGAACTGGAAGCTTCTTCAAACAACTTTATTCAAACACACGGAAACTAGTGATCACAGCTGACATTCACTCAAAGGTAAGTGTTGGAAATGTCAGAGCTCTTTCAGCAGTTAAAATGACTTTACATAAAATGACTTAATTTCTGAAATACTATTAGAATATTGTTAATGATATAATTCACCTGGCTGTAAAGTTTGATATTTGCTGTCATGCCATACAACTAAAAGACTTAAAAAACAATGTACTGTGCTTGAATTGCAGACAAAATAAACACAGCCCCCACCCATTCTCGCTGTGTTGTCTTTCATAAGCCGCGTTTCCACCGCAGTAACTTTCCCCGGAAACAAGGGACTTTGGGGTGGTACCTGGTGTGCTTCAACTGCAGGGACCAGGTCAAAAGTTCCAGGTAAAAATTCCCCCCTCAGAAAGTCCCTGCTAGTGAGGTAGTACCAGGTAGCACCAGGTCAAAAGAAAGTTCCAGGTAAAAATTCCCCCTCAGAAAGTCCCTGTTCACGAGGCAGTGTTTTTTCAAAGTTTAGGAACTTTCAGGGGTGGGACTTGGGCGCTGAACATACCGATTGATTACTCCATGCAGCATTTTATTTCAACCACCATTTTTGAGTCTGTTGCAGTATATGCAGTAAGAGTAAGTTGTTTTCTATCCAAATCAACAATGCCGTTTAAAAAACGACCGATGGACCAACAAGGTTCAGGCTTTATTAAGCTTATATGCGGAGGATGAAACCCAACGGGAACTGGAAAGTCGCGCACAGACCTACGTCACCGGACTAATCTTCACTTTAGACCACGATGGAAATGCAGAATGCAGCAGAAATGCATTTTCCTGCCACTAATTGTTCTGGGTAATTACAGTGGAAAAGCAGCTATATACACAAAGAAACTTGCTGTATGATCAGTTTTGTATAAAGACAGGTGTCTCCAGGAGAGATAGCCTACTCTTTTCAGTATTTTGTTTTTTCTTCGACATTACAGAAATTAATAGTACTTTGAATTTGTATAGTATTTTCAAGTACTGTGATTTTGACATAAACAGTGGTAACTAGTTTAACTTCCCAGGTGAAAAAAGTACACTTCTACAGTATAACCTACTTAAAGTGCTCTATTTTCGCACACTAATTTTGTACTTAATATACTAAAAATTCTTATTTAGTACTTCTTAAGATAATCTTAAGAACATCTAAGTGTACTCAACTGTGCTATTTTGAGACAGCATATGAACTAAAATGTGCTTTTAATATAATATCTCTATATTAATTAAATACATTTTTTAAAAAGAGACAGTATATTAAAAGTACATTTTAGTTCATAATTCATAGTGTACTTTTTTTCACCTGGGTTATTATAATAAATTATATTTACCAGACTTACTGTATTATTTCAACTCCAAACATAAAATTGTCTTATATTGTATCCTTGATGGGTGTTTGTATGACATAAAACATGAGCAGGGATATGAACATGCATTTATTTGAATTTTAGGTTTTAGGGGAAATGCACAAGCTTCCCCACAGGTTAGACCAGTTTACAAGACTAAATGATAAGAATTTATTTGCTAAAGTACCGTCATACCTGTGGTTGCATGGAGTTCTTAATTAGTTGTTGAAGAACTGAATTGGAAAGCACCACAATACTGCACATAGTCCATGAGCTGTGGATGTCCAAAGCAGTAGACAGATACAATGAAATACAGTTGAGCTCGAAAGTTTAGATACCCCTTGCAGAAACTGCAAAAATGTTATTTGTTTTAACAAAATAACAAGGATCCTAAAAATTGTGTTATTTTTTTATTCAGTACTGTACTAAATAAGCTATTTCACATTACAGATGTTTACATAAAGTCCACAAGACAAAAAAAATAAAAAAAATAAAAAATAGCTGAATTTATAAAAATGACCCAGTTCAAAAGTTTAAATACCCTTGATTCTCAATACTGTGTGTGGTCACCTGATGATCCACGACTGTTTTTGTGTTTTGTGATGGTTGTTCATGAGTCTCTTGTTTGTTCTGAGCAGTTAAACTGAGCTCTGTTCTTCAGAAAAATCCTCCAGCTCCTGCAGATTATTTGGTTTTCAAGCATCTTCTGCATATTTGAACCCTTTCCAACAATGACTGTATGATTTTGAGATCCGTCTTTTCACACTGAGGACAACTGAGGGACTCAAACACAACTATTAAAAAAGGTTCAAACATTCACTGATGCTCCAGAAGGAAACAAGATGCATTAAGAGACAGGGGTGAAAACTTTTGAACAAAAAGATGATGTGAAGTTTTTCTTAATTCGTTTAAAGATCATATTTTTTCATTTAGTACTGCCCTTTTTCCTAAGCTACATAAGATGCTTACATGTTTCCCAGAAGACCAAAAAGTAATATTTATTCTGTTCATCCAATTCAAAAGTTTTCACCCGCTGTCTCTTAATGCATCGTGCAAAAAACAGTCATGGATCATCAAGGTAATCACACACAGTATTGAGAATCAAGGGTATGTAAACTTTTGAACTTTGCCATTTTTATAAATTCAGCTATTTTTTTGTCTTGTGGACTTTATGTAAACATCTGTTATGTGAAATACTTAAGTCAGGACAGTACTAAATAAACAATAACATGCAATTTTTATGATCATTCTTATTTTGTCAAAACGATTAACATTTTTGCAGATTCTGCAAGGGGCATGTAAACTTTCGAGATCAATTTTATGTGTGACTTACATGTCACTGTCAGAATATACAGTTACTTTTGAAGGGCTGTCAGTGGAGAAGTACTTTATTTAAGTTTACCAGTATTATCGAAATTGCTCTCTTCAGCAATATAGATGAAATATTGTCATTGTTTTGTCAGTCATGGCATCCTTCAGTGGTCCAGCACTAAATGAGGAGCTCCAGTGCTCCATCTGTCTGGACGTGTTCACTGATCCAGTCACCACTCCATGTGGACACAACTTCTGCAGAACCTGCCTGAGCAAGTGCTGGACAAACACACAGAACTGCTTCTGTCCACTCTGTAAAGAAAGATTCAGCAAAAGGCCTGACATCAAGATTAATACAACACTCAGAGAGGTTATGCAACACTTTAAGAAGAAGCTCCAGGAGAAAATCCAGGAAAATCCTGGAGAATCTGGGGTGGTCTGTGACTTCTGTGGTGAAAGAAAGCAGAAAGCTGTGAAGTCTTGCCTGACGTGTCAAAGCTCTTACTGTGATGATCATCTGGAGCCTCATCTCAGAGTCCCACGTCTAAAGAAACACACACTGATCAACGCTGTGGAAAATCTGGAGGATTATATATGCCAGAAACATGAGAGACCCCTGGAGATGTTCTGCAGAGATGATCAGACGTGTGTTTGTCTGTTCTGCACTGAAGGAGAACACAGGACTCACAACACTGTTCCTATAGAGGAGGAGAGTCGAGAGAAGAAGGTAAAAGTTACAGACAAAACTACAATTTTTTGAATGGGGTCTTTAAACAGTTTTCAAAATCAATATTCAAATAAGACAGAAGATCATGTGTGTGTTCCCTTTCAGTCAGTCACATTCAACGTACATCAGACTGACAAATGGGGTCTTGCCTAGAGCCCAATCACCTTCGAGGTACAAAAAGAGCCAATGGGACACAAGACCTTGGTCTGCGGATTTGCATTGAGCTCCACCCCGCTCTGTGGGTATATAAAGAGACAAAAGCTTTCGCTCAGACAATTTTTTGCAATCATCTTTAAGTCTCCTCGATCAAACCTCTTTAGATACGAGTGTTGGCATGGGTCTTCAGTGGAAATCGCAACTAAAAGAACCTTTTCTTCCGGCCTTTCAAGCTGCAATCAATATTCATGCTGTGCTGCGAATCCCCCTGTGTGCTTAACTCCTGAGAGACAAATTTTTAAAAGAGCAGATTGTCTTTATAAAGAGAAGATGGTTTCCTATTCTCACTGACGGCCATTTTTGTCGTCTCGCATGCCTGGGCTGAGCATGTTGAATGTGTTCTTTCCTGAAAGCATTCAGTCATGCTGGCTGTCTCACCTTCTCACATTCAGCGTGTTGTGTGACGATTTGAAATACTAATTTTGTCATAAAATTGTAAAATTTCTCAGTTTAAACATTTATGTTATCTATCCTCTATTGTGAATAAAATATTGGCTCATGTAATTTGAAAGTCTTTTAGTTTTCATTTTATTTAAATTTAAAAAACGTCCCAACATTTCCAGAATTCAGGTTGTACTTCTATAATTGTTAGGCTACATAAATTAGGTCAGTCAGAACTTCGAACACTTCCCATAACACCTGATGTACTTGCTATATCAAAAATGGTGTCTACACTAATATTAGTCTCTCTCTGTGTATCCCGAGGTTTCCAGTAGTCTTCCAGATCCAGGCCATATCCTGATGAGATGAAATCTGCGTAGACACGACCACAACGCAGCCCTTAAGTGTCAACTAAACTATTCTAGCGAAGGCCTCCTTCCCTTTCTTTTCCCTATATATAGATAAAATGTCAAATGATTGCATGGATCCGCGGTAACTACTAATAATTCTGTATTATGCAGTAATTTGGTGATGTCACTTTGTAAAGAAAGACTAAGCATATGCACACATCCACATTCAAACGTGCATACTTATAGACTAAACAAATGCTCTGTGCAAGCTATAGAAGGAGTAGCGTGAGTTAATAATTAACATTCTCGCAAGTGATTTAATTTACTTTAGCTCTTTTAACTTTTTCCTAGAGCTGCTGTAAAGCCAAAGCAATCTCTGTCTATTAATTTTCCTATTATCAGTATGAAGCTGCTTTGAAACAATCTGTTTTGTAAAAAGCGCTATATAAATGAAGATGACTTGACTTGATGCTGCGCCTTCTATGTCAGAGCTGTCTGTTCCACTTCGCTGCCCCATGGCGGGTATGCCTGTAGTTCCTCTGACCCTGCTGGTTTGGTTCCTGGGGGCCTGACTAGAGTTCCCCAGCCCATCCTGCTGGCTCATCCAAACAATCAGGCTCGGCTATTTCGGGGTGTTCGCATAACAATAGCGGGCAAGGATGCCTCCGTCATGCGAGTAGAGGTCACAGCCCTACTGGCGAAGGGTGCGATCGAGCGGTCCCTCCAGCCGACATGAAGTACAGGTTTTTACGGCCC
Source organism: Megalobrama amblycephala (assembly GCF_018812025.1). Taxonomy (NCBI): domain Eukaryota; kingdom Metazoa; phylum Chordata; class Actinopteri; order Cypriniformes; family Xenocyprididae; genus Megalobrama; species Megalobrama amblycephala. The sequence goes on from NC_063067.1 coordinate 1,857,447, forward strand.
CTACTTCATTGTACCCAAGAAAAGAGGTGGGTTACGACCGATTCTGGACCTGTGTGTCTTGTACCGAGCCTTACACAGGCTTCTGTTCAAGATGTTAACACCCAAACGCATTTTCTAATGTGTTCGTCCCATGGATTGGTTTGCAGTGAACGACCTGAAGGATGCATACTTTCATGCCTTGATTCTCCCTCGGCACAGACCATTTCTATGCTTTGCTTTTGAGGGGCAGGCATATCAGTACATGGTTCTCCCATTCGGGCTGTCCCCGTCTCCCTGTGTCATCACGAATGTCGCGGAGGCAGCTCTTGCTCCACTCATGGAGCAGGGTGTTGGTATTCTCAACTACCTCGATGACTGGCTGTTTATAGCTCATTCTCGGGAACAGTTGTGCGAACACAGGGACCTGGTGCTCAGGCACCTCACCCGTCTACGCTCCAGCTGCATGTCACAATGCGCTCGCCATCTCCTCCTATGGAGTCAGAAGCATCTGAGGTCGCTTCTTGCCATTCATATCCAGGGCAAGTTCAATCGCGCACTACTTCTGGTGACAACATGCTGGGGGCAGAAGTCGATAACAACAGATGTCTCCCTGTCAGGCTGGGGAGTGATTTTGGATGATTGCACAGCCCAGGGAATATTGGTAGTGCTCTGTTCTGGCCAGCTCAGATATCTCACCTGGAAGGCTTTGAAAAGGACCTAGGAGGCATAATCCAAATCAACAGATACCCTCCTGGGACCTTGCAGTGGTCTTATATGCACTGCAGAGATCACCCTTTAAGCCATTGCACTCAGTGGAGCTAAAGTTCCTCTCTTAGAAGATGGCACTCCTGACTGACAGGGACCTGCAGGCATTTCAGTTGACGAAGCGTGCCTGGAATTCGGGCCGGCGGACTCTCACATGACCCTGAGACCCGGCCTGGATATGCGCCCAAAGTTCCCACCACTCTTTCAGGGATCAGTGGTGAACTTGCAAGCGCTGCCCTTGGACGAGGCAGACCAAGCCCTAGCACTACTCTAGTTAGAACTCAGTGCTTTAGGACCTCAGACCAGTTCTCTGTCTGTTATGGAGGCCAGTAGAAGGGAATGGCTGTCTCCAAGCAGAGGTTGTCCCACTGGATAGTGGATGCCTATAGCCTTGGCTTACCAGGCTCAAGATCTGCAATGCCCCCTAGGGGTGAAGGCTCACTTGACCAGGAGTGTTGCCTCCTCCTGGGCGCTGGCTCATGGCACCTCACTAACATACATTTGTAGAGCTATGGGCTAGGTGACACCTAACACATTTGTAAGATTCTATAATCTCTGTGTAGAGCCTGTGTCCTCCCGTATACTCACCCCAAGTGGCCAGTAAGTAGGACCTCCTTCGGTAGCATATGTCTTTCCCCTGGCAAGACTACACTTGCCATCTCTGATGTTGAAATATTTCCACCCTGTTGGCTAGGTTACCTCAGAAATTTCCATATGTATTACTGCCTATGCCGGTTCATATGTGTCCTTGTAAGTCCTCCCTATGGGTAGGCAGCGTGCTTAGCATATTTTCAGGTGGGAATATGCTTGCCCAGTGTAACTATGGTTACTTCTATGTTTAGCCTAGCCCTTTGCTCGTACAGGCCTCACGACAGGGAGCTGTGGCTTGCGCAGGACACTGGAAGACAGCTATTGTGGCGTTTTAGATAGGGACCCCATTCGTCAGTCATTCTGACGTAACATCGAATGTGACTGACTGAAAGGGAACACACCGTCTCGGGTCCTCAGTGAAAAACTTGAATGCGAGAATGCGAGTGCTGCTCCTTATAAACCCACAGAGCGGGGCGGAGCTTACAATGCAAATTCCGCAGACCAAGGTACTTTGTGGCTCGTTTTGTACCACTCGAAGGTGATTGGGCTCTCAGACCAGACCCCATTCGTCAGTCATTCTGACGTAACGTCTCCGTTCCCTCCTTCAGGGACCGAGGGTTACATACGTAACCAAGATGTTCTTTTCTGTATGTAGAATCAGCTGGTTCAGACACAGACAGACGTGCAGCAGATGATCCAGGACAGAATGAAGAAGATTCAAGAGATCCAGGACTCAGTAGAGCTGAGAAAAGTAAGTACAAATTAAAAAAATGTAAAATTGATCATGCATATTATTTCAATCTGCTTAATAAAGGTTCTCAATTAAATGGATAAAACTTAATTGATTAATCTTCTAATTGATCTCATTTATCAGATAAACACAGAGAAAGAGAAATCATCCAGTGTTGAGCTCTTCACTGATCTGATCCGCTCCTTTAAGCGATGTCAGTCTGAGCTACTGAAGAAGATGGAGGAACAGCAGAAAGAAGCAGAGAAACAGGCTGAAGATCTCATTAAAGAGCTGCAGCAGGAAATCAGTGAGCTGAAGAAGAGAAACACTGAGCTGGAGCAGCTCTCACATGCTGACGATCATCTCCATGTCATACAGGTCTGTGAACATCTGTCTCATCAGTCATCATGTACAACATTACAGGACAAACACTGTTCCCAAACCTGATGAGCTGCTGTAAGACATTGTAAGACAAAGGTTCTGACTTTTTTTATATTATGCTTTAGAAATCATACAGAAAAGAAAGAAGCAGTAATAAAATCACAATAGGTAAATTACTTAAGGTAAGATGCTACTGAAAAAATATTGTTCCCATTTGAGTGGAACTCCACGCTGCGTTATGACGTTTGATGCTGTGGCATCACCCCTGCGTGAGCTGGTGTATGAAGCACATGTGGGAAATGCCCATTTTGATTGGCAACGACTTGGTCACGTGACACAGCTTAACACTCTGAGGTCTAAAAACGCGCCGGCGCGTTTTGCAGGTTTTTTTTCACATTGCAGCAAAACAGACTTAAAATACTCTGTCATTTTTTGTCATAGAAACATAAGTAATACATCAATTGAAACTATAGAATATCTCCTTTTATTTGTATACACTCAGAGTAAAAACAAAATGTTGTGCTTTTTGTAAAATAAAGAAAACTAACATGATGCGTGATCTCTCATCTCCCTCTGAACGAAGTCCAATCTGATAGTTCTCAGAAAATGAACTGTAACTTAGTGAATACTAATCACAAAAAATTCATACTTATGTCTAACAAAACGTTGAAATGTCAGGTTTTAAATCGTGCAAGTCAAATCGAAAACAAATATTCTCTGTTTATGTAATCTGTATGAAAAGAGAGCCATGTCAGAAGTCCGTGATTCAGCTCATTACCCACTAATGCGGCCACACCCACGGAGCCAGCGCTATTCACAGGCAAATTCAGAGACAACACATGCATTCATCATCTCAATCGTGTATTTATTGCCTTGAAAATTGTTTATCTGGATGAAAAAGCCATGGTTAGCGATCTCTGGAAGACATTCAGTAAATTCCTGTTTGTTTTCTTCTATTGATAAGTTTTAAGTGAGTTTTTGTTTCTTTAGCGCCCTCCGGCTGTAGTATGAATTGGTAAACACCATTCATGGAATATCGTCTTCTTCTTAGGTGAATTTGTGGACTAAAATGCACAGAGCGCCCTCCGGCTGCAGTATGAATTGCAAACACCAGCGCTCATAGAGATAACAATGAATATTAAATAAAAAATAACTCCTCTGTATAGAAAATTGACATAAACATATGAGAATCCTATATTTCTCCAAATGTGCATGCTTTTAAACTAAAAGCCTATATTCAGACTCTTTGCATCACAGAAATACATTATATTTTAAAGTATAATATAAAACCATTATTTTATATTGTAATAAAATTTTTCTGTATGTTTCATATACCATGATGAGCTTGAGACATCACAGAAGTTTTTTTTCACAGCCTACCTGACTGAAATGCCTCATTAATATGCAAGTCTTTTCAGGTCATTACTATTCAATTCTTTTGTCTTCACAGGTGAGAATGAGCCATTATTCATGGAGATTCACGCCTCCTCGCATACCGTGTTTCTTGGCAAAAAGTGTCTTACAAAAACTAAATCAGTATATTGTTATAAATGAAAGAGTAGTCAGCATAATTTTTACATAATTTTGAAGCAAAAACTCTAGTCTACAACCTTCAATACCCAAAAGTCTTGTGAACACAGATTTAATATACTTTTATTGGCCTTATATCAGTGACTTAAGTTTTTTGTTTTTTCAGTAACCACGCATAAACGTTATTCCTTCAAAAACACAAACATGTACACACATGTTCCTCACATATTATGGTAGCCTAGTTTGTGCTGAATACAGTGTAATGACACTTTTGTCATTAATATGTTCATGAACAACTGAAAAAAGCACAAATGTCAGGGCATGTCAAAACTTCTCCAGGCCCCAAATCAGCCTCAGACTCCAGAGGGTTAAGCGCATCACCAAGACCATAATCACTACATCATTAGGGATGACAAGCTCGATCTCTGTATCATGTGTTTAGGAGTGGAGCATGCTTGATCAGATCTTTACACCTTTGCTATGTAGAGAAAAGGGATCTTGGGACCCATGCTGGGGGCATGTTGTCACCAGAAGTCGGTAACGACAGATGCCTCCCTGTCAGGCTGGGGAGCCCAGCATTTTGGACGATCGCGCAGCCCTGGGAATATTGGTAGTGGCTCTGTTCTGGCCAGCTCAGTTTGGTTTTCATATCTGATCTCTCCTGGAAGGCTCTCCATGGGAGATTCTGACCAGGAAGGACCTTCTCTCCCAGGCTCGGGGCATAATATTCCATCCCCGCCCCTGAAGGTTACTAAAGGTCTCTCAACTTAGATTGAGACGATTTAGAATGCCAGAGCTCTCTCTACTAGGAAATTGTATGCTTTGAAATGGTGTCTGTTTGAGTCATGTTGTGTAGCGCACCAACTTAAACCGTTTTGCTGCCTTGTTGGTGCAGTGCTGGAGTTTTTGCAAGAACGCCTGTCAGATGGTCTATCTCCTTCCATGCTTATGGTGTATGTGGCAGCCATATCAGCTTGCCATAATCACATAGATGGGGTTTCCATGGGGAGGCATCCCCTTATATCCTGTTTTCTTCATGTTTGTAATATGGAAAATATTTACAATTCTTCAAGTAATCAATCAACTACGGGAAGTATGGTGATATATACTTTAGATATTTTCAGTGTTGGGTGTTACTGTAACTAAATTTCTTATCTACTGAAAAAGTAAAATAAGGGATTACTGTTCATTTTTTGGTAATTTAATTACAGTTACTTATAATGTACTTTCAACAGTTCTGTATAAATCAATATTAAATTTAAAATCTAAATTTGTCATCTAAAGGTAAAAGTAAACACTGCCTCTATAAAATAGTTAGCTGTAGTGCAGTTGCGCGCGAGTTCGCAACTTCGCACCAGTTGACTGTGTATTTGCTGTCTGAAGATGCTGGCAGAAGCAAGTGGCTGTTTTGCAGAATGGAAATATTCCAGTTACTTCACTTTTGACACATGTAGGCAAGAACATTATGCTAAAATGTAAGCTATGTCCAAGGTAGAAAAAACTCTCAGTGGCGGTCTTCAGTCAGTGCGCTCTCAACCAAAGCGCGCACACATAGCCACCTCTCACGAGTGTCAGATTTTTGCAGTTTATTACACATAAACGTTTAAATGCACACACAGTAACGTCAAAATGCCCGTCTTGGAGTATATTCGCGTTGGTTATGTGAATGTGAACAGCACGTGTAACAGCATATTGTCTCCATCCATTAGGTCTTAGTGACAGCAGCCTTTAAAACATGCAACTGTCTACAGTTGGCTGTCTGTAATAAATGATAATTAAAAAAACAAATAAAAGCTTGAATAATGATTAATCTATATTTAATTTACACAGTTATGTCGATGCAGAGTTATTTTATATTTGATTATTCAATATCTGTGGTATTTTCACTTAACCTATTAGACCTACCTGAAAAAATATATTGTTTCATTTGTATCTTTAAATATTTTTACCATGGTATTGACTTTGGTATTGAGTATTGTGCACTTTTGGTGGTACTGGAACCGACTACTAGATTTTTGGTATCGTGACATCATATCATTTGTGTTATGGTCACCGCCATGTTCTGTTTGTTTTGGTTTGCATTTTGTCATGTGTTCCTCTGTTCTGTTTTTCCGCCACATTCAGTCACCATGCACACTCATTGGACCACGCCCCCTTGTTAACCTGTTAAGCTTGTTTGTGTCAGTGTATTTAATTTCCTGTCTGTGTTCAGTTGTTTGTCGGGTCTTGTTTGTACTTGGATGTGTTGGTGTATGCGCTGCTCTGGATTCTGTGTTTCTCCCTGTGGATTATCAAGTAAAGACTTATATGTTACTCTTCCTCATCGTGTGTTTGCTCTACCAGCATCCGTAACAATCTGTTACTAAAAAATTAAGTATTATAGTGTTTTAATAAAGCTAAAATGTTTTAAAAAGCTATAAAAGGCTAAACTATTCCATGTGTGACTCATATTTAAATTATTAAAAGATTTTCTATTGTCTATTCGGTCAAGGTTTATAGGGATTTTAAGAAGTAATTAGTAATGAGTTGAATAACTTACTGAGTAATTTAATTAAATTACTTTTCAGACAGAGTAATTAGAAAAGTATTTTAAATACAACATTGATGTAATTAATTACTTTTTTGAAGTAACTTACCCAACACTGGACAAGTTAAAATACCCTTATTCACCTGGAGTGTCTTGCCTCAACTGTGTAAAACATATTGAATTAACTTGTTTAAAAATATATAAAAACATATTTAATAGTCTTCTCTCTCCTCCTGTAGATGTACTCATCCCTGTACAGTCATCCACACACCAAGAACTGGAGTGAGATCAGGACTGACTCTGACGTGAATGTGTACCCGCTGCATAGAGCTCTGAGACAAGTGAAGAAAACTCATAAAGCTCTAAATAAAAAACTCAGTCAAACTGGTATGTGAATATCCAGTACAGTGTAAAAAAACAAAGAATTTGTGCCATTGTATTTCTTCTAATATAATTACTGTTTTTACTGCAAAGGCAAAAATCTTGGAATCTCCACTAATATGCAAGGGCTTCATGAAATACATGCTATTCCAAAAAAGAAATATGAATTTATATACATTTATTAATTACAAGTTAAGTTATTCAGTCATTCAAACTGATGAAAACTGATGGGAAAAGATTAGATGTACAAGGATTTCTTATTCTGTGACTCTCCTGTTGGACAACATTAGTATTACATCCTTCATCTGATAATTTACAGTTTGCTATTAGCCTTCTGAGCATCAGAAATTCAAGAAACTTCACATTTTACTTCAGAATTACTGTATCTCTATATATACAATTTTTTGAGAAGTTTGCACTTTGTCCACATACGATACAGGCGTATATGACATAGTCATAATGGGCCAGACTTTTGTTGCCTCAAGATTCTAAAGGTTTGTTTTTACAGTGAATAGAGATTTTAGATGTAAAACCATTTATCTGAAATATTCTTATACAGTATCCATCACCTTGTACTGTCATCTGTGTCCACAGGTTTGGGGTGTGTACAGAAGTATGCAGGTACAGTGTGATTGACACCGTTTTCTCCAATACACTGATAATAATTTATTAATTTTATAAACATAAGAAAATTTTTGTTCTGATTGATAATGTCTGATCTCTCTCAGTGGATGTGACTCTGGATCCTGATACAGCGAATCCATATCTCATCCTGTCTGATGATGGAAAACAAGTCAGTGATGGAGACATTATGCAGGACGTCCCAGAAAATCCAAAGAGATTTGATGACATTTGTGTTCTTGCAAAGGAGGGATTCAGTTCAGGGAGATTTTACTATGAGGTGCAAGTGAAGGGAAAGACTCGGTGGAGTTTAGGAGTGGCCAGAGAATCCATTAACAGGAAGGGGGACATTAGCCCAAGTCCTGATGATGGAATCTGGTCTTTGTTATTGATTAATCAGAGTCAGTATATAGCTTGTGATAATCCAGTGGTCTCTTTCTCTCAGAGAGGGGAAGCTGAGAAGGTGGGAGTGTTTGTGGATTATGAGGAGGGTCTGGTCTCTTTTTATGACGTGGACTCCAGATCTCATATCTACTCTTTCACTGGTCAGACTTTCACTGACAAACTCTATCCATATTTTAGCCCAGGCTTTAATGATGAAGGTAAAAACTCAAAGCCACTGATCATCACACCTGTCAACTGAAATGAAGTAACAAGAAATATGAAAAGATTAACTATGCATGTGCTGTTTTCCATATTGTACAAAATATGTTGTTTCAATTATATAATATATCGTTATAACGGGAAAAAGCATATCGTTTTAATGACATAACATCTCGTTATTACCAGAAAATATTTGTTATTAGGAGAAATAAATGTTGTTTTAATGACATAGCATTCCGTTATTACGAGAAATATATTTTTTTAACGACATATCTCATTTTTACGACATTATTCAGTAGAAACAATAATATATATGTCACAGCAATGCACCACTGTAGTTTCATTTGACAGTACTCAGTGCTTTAGACTTTCCTTGGGTGGGCCACCCCAATTTATATACGGTTGCCCAAGTATTTTGGAGACACATTTTTGCTTTTAGTATTTTTATCCTCTTATAGTTTTTTAAGCGCCCGAGATAATGGAATCATCCACGATCGAATAACTAGTGGAAAAACTTCCCTCGCCCTATGTGTTTTGTAGCTGCTCGTTCTGTGCACGAGAACTGTTTACTCCTGCTGACATTCCCATGTGCGCTGCAGAGATGCAGTGGGTGGATATGTCACACAGGCTCAGTGAATAGTGCACATGTATGCCAAGCGATTGCTAATGAACTCGAGTTGATGAATTATGACGATGCTACGATACTACTTCATGGCCTTTATATAATATATTTTAGACGGTTGTAATAATGCATATATCTCTCTCATCTGAAGGATCATCCCGCAATAGTATAGACATTTCAAAACAAGAGTCCCTGTGTATTTTGGGCTTGTTTATATTTAAAAGTCACATGCAAAGTTTTTTTTTCTTCTTCAGGGCAATATTGGTATTTTGGTAACACAATAAATTGTATTTAATTTGATTTCCATTTAATTCATAGTAAACTATTGTATCCTCTGGCTGGGATGCTCCCCCACAGGAAGAAACACATATTATTCAATAATATATAGATTTGTGTCCCATTCACTGAGAGAGACACTATATGACAAAGCAAGGAGAACTCTTCCATTACAATGCTGTAATTTTGCAAAATTTACAATGCATAATAATGCATAATATTATTATGTAATTAAATGTAATAGTAGCATATGTAATTAAAATGAATTTCAATAAAATAAAAATATTGTTAAAAATCACACATTATTTGTTGTTTGTCACATGTAGTAGACCATTTTTGTTCTGTGGGTAATAGGAGGATTTTCTACCCAGCTACCACCGCATACCTGTGGGAAGCACTGGTACTGAATTATTATTAAGTGTAAATGACTTTCAATCTAGTAAATATTCTTCAAGAGAAGTGAGAGCATTAGAAAGCTTCACAATGAAAGTGTTTTTCACTTTGGTTTGAGCACAATATCGGTGAATCCGTGAACCTGAGTGAGCTGACGGCAGTCCATCGATGCCAGGAGCTTCTGAGAGCCGGAGACGGTGGGAAAAACTTCTCCATCAGTGTAACCGTCGCAAGCTTCTCCACATGCAGTCCTACAATGAAACATATCTGTGCTGTGCATGTTTGATTTTACGGACATCTGTTCATGACATGATCTGTTCAGTGTGTTGGTTCACCACTGCATATATAATCAGATCCTGAAGCAAAACCAGTTAAGAACTGAGTTAGAAGTTTGAATTGTGAGAATCCTTCGAGACCTTCGTTAATCTTCGGAACGCAAATTAAGATATTTTTGTTGAAATCCGATGGCTCAGTGAGGCCTGCATAGCCAGCAATGACATTTTCTCTCTCAAGATCCATTAATGTACTAAAAACATATTTAAATCAGTTCATGTGAGTACAGTGGTTCAATATTAACATTATAAAGCTCCGAGAATATTTTTAGTGCGCCAAAAAACAAAATAATGACTTATTTAGTGATGGCCGATTTCAAAACACTGCTTCAGGAAGCTTTGGAGCGTTATGAATCAGCGGGTCAAATCAGCGGTTCGGAGCGCCAAAGTCACGTGATTTCAGCAGTTTGGCGGTTTGACACGCGATCTGAATCATGATTCGACACGCTGATTCATAACGCTCCAAATGTTCCTGAAGCAGTGTTTTGAAATCGGCCATCACTATATAAGCAGTTATTTTGTTTTTTTGGTGCACCAAAAATATTTTTGTGGCTTTATAATATTAATATTGAACCACTGCACTCACATGAACTGATTTAAATATATTTTTAGTACATTAATGGATCTTGAGAGAGGAAATGTCATTGCTGGCTATGCAGGCCTCACTGAGCCATCGGATTTCAACAAAAATATCTTAATTTGTGTTACGAAGATGAACAAAGGTCTTACAGGTGTGGAACAAGATGAGGGTGAGTAATAAATTACATTATTTTAATTTTTGGGTGAACAAACCCTTTAAGGTATAGAATGAAATAAATCATTATCCTGTACAAACCTCTCCGTTCAGCTTGTGGTTTCTTTCCATCAACTTTACCTCCAGTGACTCCTTCTCTCTCTTCATTTCTCTGATTAAACAATTAATATCCAGCATTCACTGGCATATTGTCTCCTTCATTTAAAACGTTTACATTTTAGACATGCTATTCTCACTATGAAGTTTCTTCTGAATCTGTGAGCACTGTGTGAACTCCTTTTAACTGCTTCGGTCAACAGAACAAAATAGTGCATTAGCGCCACCTGGCAGTATGGACCAGAAAACACAACACCCTTAATTTCTCCAGGTATCAGGGCTCATATCGTTTTCAACTCCTCCAGTATCTGAGCTTCACACACCGTCCAGACTCAGAGCAAACAAATAATAGCCTACTCCACGCTATATTGTAAGCATATTTGAAATATGGTATTATTATGTTTTGTATTGAGAATAAACACTGCTGACGAGAATTTCATAAATTTGATGATAATTATTTATATTGTTCTGACAAGAAAATGCAATAAAGCAATACTCACATTTCTTAGTTTGATAAATCAGCAGAATCTCCTCAGACGGACCGCCAAAATAACCGTTGAAATTTAAATTGCTGAGATTCGCGCTTCAGGATCGTGACGTGTGCGCTCGCCGTACAGTGGGCATTAAGGATAGGGTGACCAGTCCAGGTTTTTGGTGTTTTTCTTTTTCTCTAACATTGTATTTTGCCAACGAACTAAAGTCGAAACGGTGATATGGCTTTGTGCCTTTATACAACAGCAAAATACAGTGATTAAGTATATATATAGTCTGTGCTGCGTGTTTTAAAGAGATGTGCGCACTTTGCTCACACAATCAGCTGGTGACATGGTGATCAAAATTAAAGCTCAAGGATTTATCTTAGAAATTGGCTAAAAATAGTATTTTAATTTCCCTAGACGTTGTGTAAAGTAGCCTAACCAAAAAAAAAAAAAAAAAGAGTGCATTTGTTACAATAGCCTATATGGATTTTATTGTCATATGAATAATTATATAGCTAGGCCTAAAACATTATTATATTATTATTTTATTGTAATAATTGTTTGGCATCCTAAAACACCTAACGATGTAGACTTATATCACAGCTAAAAAGATGTTTGAACCCTCTTTAATGTCCAGGTACAAGTTAATGCTGTTTCTTTGTTCAATGTGCACACTGTACATGGGTTGAAGCTCTTAATTTTGAGCTTCCAAAGTGCACCAGATTGATGCATTTAACTTTAAAATGTACAAAATTTTCTTCCGGGGATGCATGCCCCCCGACCCCCCTAGAGGAGGTATACAGAACATTTTACAATTTCCAGTGAGAATAAATGTAGCCTACATTTTATGAACTTTACTCAAGAATACTACAACAAAGCTCCTTTCATGTCAGTAAAGCTGTTAACAGAAAATTTAAATGTCATTGGACAAAAGTTGTAATTTCGTACAGTATAAACAGCTCGTGAAAATTAAAATATTCAATTCAAAAGTTAGGCCTACTGGCTAGTTATTTTGGTGAGTTGTATTAAAACCAAACCAAATCCTAATAATAAAATTAAATCATAATATTTATTAATGTAAAATGTGAAACTCACAGCAATAAAAAAATCAAAAATGTACTGTCCCCGTTTTTTAATTAATAGATAATAACAAATGAGATTTTGGTGGTATTTTGACCACTTACATAGGAAATGTCCCCGGTTTCCATTTCAGAAATCTGGTCACCTTAATTAAGGAACTAAACAAAACTACACATATAGTCTGTCTATATATTTATTACAATGTTTACACATTTAGCAGAGATGAATTAGGAACTGTTTCATATTTTTGGGCGGAGTTATATGACATCACTGCACGTGTGTAGACTTCAGTAAAAATGAAACTGAACAGATGAACTGGAAGCTTCTTAAAAACAACATTTCTCTTCAGAAACTCTAAAATTAACGATCAAATCGGATATTCACTCACAGGTAAGTGATGAAAATTAAAGTTCTCTAGTTTAATAGCATGAAGCAGTAAAATTATAGTTTGTGTTCATGTCACATATCAGAAACAGGAAGTACTTGAACTGCAGACAAAATAAACAAAAGGTGCGTCCCAATTTGCGTACTTATGCACTATTCTATGACGTTTTTAAGTATAAATAGTGTGAGTAGTGCGTTCACACTGAAAATTCCAAAAAGAAAAAGTGCACTTTAAATACCCAGATGATGCACTAAATTAACGGAAAAAACGAAGTGTGGAATGTTGGACCCTTCATGCACTCAACTGTCGCAGCTTTAATTACGTAGTGGAGGGGGAGAGGGTATCAAACTCCGATGTTAAATGACAAAATAACCTTATACAATTCACACACTACATGGATGAGTGCATAGTGCACAAGTACATAGTGTATAAATGCATAGTGTATAGTGCGTCATTTGGGACGCAACTAAAGTTCAGTGAAAACTCCATTAAACAGAACTGGCACCTTGTGTTTACAGATGTTTATTAAGTAGGTTATTTGTTTGAAAAATTACACTTCTACTCATTTTCTTTGTGGTCTTTTATAAAATATATTTTCATTATGGTATTAAAATGTTGTAAAAACCTTTTAAATTTGCTGTACTGCTCCCAGAGACATATTTAGTTTCTGTATTTAGTACCTTCAGTTGTTTTTCTACCACTCACTAGTACACTACTGCAGTGCCACAGAGCTGAAAGTACAGACCAGCAATCAGACCAGAAGTTAGTGGTGGAGCTTATAGGCTCGGTGTGGTTAGGGTTAGTGTTGGAGGCGGGCATTCTTTGACTTTGATATAAACAATGGTACATAAATAATCATTGTTAATTATAATAGTGTAAGAATTAACCCGATTAATTATCAAAAAGTGTAATTAAATTACAGTGAATAAGAACCAAATTAACTGTAAATGATTCAGAATTCATATTTAACACTTCATCAATTATTCATCCACCGAAAAATTGAGGTTAAAGTATTTTACCAATTCAGGACAAAATATTATCCCGTGGCCAATGGTAAGACTATTTTGTTATGATTGATTATGATTATGATTATGAGCACGGTAGCAAAATCATAGTTTAAGGCAGCAAATTGGCAACCACAGCACAAGACACTTGTATGTGTGAAAAATCAAACAAGACTATTGAACTAAATCTACTACACACAAACTAATCTAACGAAAAACATACGCACACACACACACTCATTCATTCAGTTACAGGGAAATGGTGAGATTGTTACATTTACATTACATTTATGCATTTGGCAGACGCTTTTATCCAAAGCGACTTACATTGCATTATACTATACATTTGTATCTGAATATGTGCAATCCCTAGGATCGAACCCATGACCTTTGGCATTGCTAGTGCCATGCTCTAACCACTGAGCTACAGGAAAGCTTGTTATCTGGAGGTGAATGGATTCCCAATTGTCTAGTTTGAACAATTTTCTTTGACGGTAACCTGAGAGAATTAATACACTAGCAATTCAACCATAGTTTCATTTGCTTAATAAAATTGCACCAGCTCAGCAAAGTTAGGAGACCTGTATTACTTGCGTTTGGATGCTTCCTGTAAGCACGAGTTCCCTTCGTGACGGAGTTGAAGGAAATTTCGGGGTGCTGCTCGGTCAAGTGTTCTGAAGGACGGCGTTCTGTGGGGAAATAGTTGGCTTTGCAGGAAATGGAATCTCCGTTGAGTGGTTGCAGGGTTTACGTGTTGCTGCGGAGATTTCTCTCGTCGTCTCAAGGAGTTGCTGGAACTAAAAGACTTTGAGTGAGTCTTCTTCTGTGAAGTTCAACGAAGGTTCTTGCAGGGGGGTTGAGTGAGTTCTTGAAGAGGTTTAGCTTGCAGGCAGGACGATGGTCGGTCCGACGACTCAGCGAAGGCCAAGGCGTAGTACAAGCACACAAAGGCAAAAACGAAAACACAATGCGCGGTATTGAGTTTTGAACGGTTTGTTGGTTTCGCCTTTCCGATTGTTTTAGCCAGATATGGTTTTGGGCGGGTCCTATGCCCAGTTCTCCTGTTCTTGTATGTAATTAGCATAATGTCCTTACAGTCCTTTGTTCTCAAACTTAGGGATTTTGGTCAGAACTTTGAGAAGTTAACTTTGCTGGTTCAAAAGTCGTACATCTTGCATAAATCAATTTTGCGTCAAAATACTGGAAAGCATTCATCCATCACAACCATACCAAACAGTACACACTTTCTGTAATTGAGGTAGATTTTCTTCAAATTTACCTGTAATCAATATTTAAAACACACAGAAGAATTAGGTTCCATGAACAAAATAAAGCATGCTTACTACATATGATATGTTAGAGGCTACTTCTTGTGATCAGTTCATATCTTTGGCAGTATTTATTAAATTTTTTCTGTTTAAAACAAAGAGAGTGGCTTCCTTGTCTGCCAGGGAAACTTTGGAATGTCTTTTTGAAATGCAAAGTTGGGCAGAGGGAATGTTTCCTGTAACGATTCCCATGGTGGCCTGCTGTGACTTTCACCTTGAGATGTGTCGCAGGTCCAAGTTTCCTGATAACAGTGGGAAATTTGCACCTTGCGTCCTGGTGTTTGCTGATCCATCTGTTTTCTTAAAGTCAACAAAGTGAGAGAGAGTCTTTTTGATCTGTCTCTACAATCAATGGTCTCCAAATGGCAGAAATTGGAGAAAGGATCTTTCAGCAATTTATGGCTCATGAATGGCTCGGTGGGGGAATGGGTTGATTCTCTTTAATCTTTGAAATGTGGAGTTTTGGTCATTTAGTGGGATTCGTTCAGGAATAATCCTACAATAGTATTTAATATGCAACATCCATAGCCTAATTTATTAGGTGCATATAATTATGAAAGTTGCTCTCTTCAGCAATGTAGATGATATATTATCATTCTCTTTTCAGTCATGGCATCCTTCCAGTGGTTCAGCACTAAATGAGGAGCTCCAGTGCTCCATCTGTCTGGAAGTGTTCACTGATCCAGTCACCACTCCATGTGGACACAACTTCTGCAGAACCTGCCTGAGCAAATGCTGGACGAACACACAGACCTGCTTCTGTCCACTCTGTAAAGAAACATTCAGCAAAAGACCTGATCTCAAGATTAATACAACACTCAGAGAGGTTGTGCAACACTTTAAGAAGCTTAATTTAGGAGAATCTGAGGTGTTCTGTGACATCTGTGATGAAAGAAAGCAGAAAGCTGTGAAGTCCTGCCTGACGTGTCAAAGCTCTTACTGTGATGTTCATCTGGAGCCTCATCTCAGAGTCCCACGTCTAAAGAAACACAAACTCGTCAATGCTGTGGAAAATCTGGATGATTATATATGCCAGAAACACGAGAGACCTCTGGAGATGTTCTGCAGAGATGATCAGACGAGTGTTTGTCTGTCCTGCACTGAAGGAGAACACAGGACTCACAACACTGTTCCTATAGAGGAGGAGAGTCGAGAGAAGAAGGTAAAGAGTTACAGACAAAACACTTTAAACACACTTTGAAATACAGTTTTCTTTCCTGTGTCTTGACATGTTGAAGAACCTGACCCAAATCCAATGGTCTTTCATTTCTTCTGATAAAAGCTTTTTGTTGCTCGCAAAACTGTCAGGATTAAAAAATTCAAAACTATAATTTTGAATTAATATGGTCTTTAAATGGTTTAAAAAGAAAAACAATCCAACAAGACTGTCAGAAGAAGGAAACATAAATTCAGTGATAAATGTTTTTTTCTCTATATGTAGAATCAGCTGGTTCAGAGACAGACTGACGTTCATCAGACGATTGAGGACAGAATGAAGAAGATTCAAGACATCAAAAACTCAGTAGAGCTGAGAAAGGTTTGTGCTTTGATCAATCAGAGTTCATTTCCTGACTCATGGTCCTTTTCAATCCCCCTCTCCCATTTCACTTTCTGTTTAACTATCCTACCAAAAATATATCTCAAAACATTTTATGCATCATACAAACCCGATTCCAAAAAAGTTGGGACACTCTACAAATTGTGAATAAAAAAGGAATGCAATAATTTACAAATCTCATAAACTTATATTTTATTCACAATAGAATATAGATAAAATATCAAATGTTGAAAGTGAGACATTTTGAAATGTCATGCCAAATATTGGCTCATTTTGGATTTCATGAGAGCTACACATTCCAAAAAAGTTGTGACAGGTAGCAATAAGAGGCCGGGAAAGTTAAATGTACATATAAGGAACAGCTGGAGGACCAATTTGCATTATTAGGTCAATTGGCAACATAATTGGGTATAAAAAGAGCCTCTCAGAGTGGCAGTGGTCTCTCAGAAGTCAAGATGGGCAGAGGATCACCAATTCCCCCAATGCTGCAGCGAAAAATAGTGGAGCAATATCAGAAAGGAGTTTCTCAAAGAAAAATTGCAAAGAGTTTGAAGTCATCATCATCTACAGTGCATAATATCATCCAAAGATTCAGAGAATCTGGAACAATCTCTGTGCGTAAGGGTCAAGGCCGGAAAACCATACTGGATGCCCGTTATCTTCGGGCCCTTAGACGGACACTGCATCACATACAGGAATGCTACTGTAATGGAAATCACAACATGGGCTCAGGAATACTTCCAGAAAACATTGTCGGTGAACACAATCCACCGTGCCATTCGCCATTCGCCGGCTAAAACTCTATAGGTCAAAAAAGAAGCCATTATCTAAACATGATCCAGAAGCGCAGGCGTTTTCTCTGGGCCAAGGCTCATTTAAAATGGACTGTGGCAAAGTGGAAAACTGTTCTGTGGTCAGACGAATCAAAATTTGAAGTTCTTTTTGGAAAACTGGGACGCCATGTCATCCGGACTAAAGAGGACAAGGACAACCCAAGTTGTTATCAGCGCTCAGTTCAGAAGCCTGCATCTCTGATGGTATGGGGTTGCATGAGTGCGTGTGGCATGGGCAGCTTACACATCTGGAAAGGCACCATCAATGCTGAAAGGTATATCCAAGTTCTAGAACAACATATGCTCCCATCCAGACGTCGTCTCTTTCAGGGAAGACCTTGCATTTTCCAACATGACAATGCCAAGACCACATACTGCATCAATTACAACATCATGGCTGCGTAGAAGAAGGATCCGGGTACTGAAATGGCCAGCCTGCAATCCAGATCTTTCACCCATAGAAAACATTTGGCGCATGATAAAAAGGAAGATGCGACAAAGAAGACCTAAGACAGTTGAGCAACTAGAAGCCTGTATTAGACAAGAATGGGACAACATTCCTATTCCTAAACTTGAGCAACTTGTCTCCTCAGTCCCCAGACGTTTGCAGACTGTTATAAAAAGAAGAGGGGATGCCACACAGTGGTAAACATGGCCTTGTCCCAACTTTTTTGAGATGTGTTGATGCCATGAAATTTAAAATCAACTTATTTTTCCCTTAAAATGATACATTTTCTCAGTTTAAACATTTGATATGTCATCTATGTTGTATTCTGAATAAAATATTGAAATTTGAAACTTCCACATCATTGCATTCTGTTGTTATTCACAATTTGTACAGTGTCCCAACTTTTTTGGAATCAGGTTTGTAATATTTCAACCTAATTAATAAAGACACTGAATTAAATCGAGAGTTCTGCCAGTAACCCTCAAGTTCTAAACACATTATTTTTTCCCATAGAACACAAATCTTGGTGTATTGCACTTGAGTGTCTTTTGTATTCCACTGAAAATTACGCATTTTAAGTGAAATGCGGTTAATTGATATGAGAGTTTTCATTTTGGGTTGAACATATAATATGTAATATATTAACAAATAGAACTTTTAACTGTTTTCATTCATCAGAGAAACACAGAGGAAGAGAAATCCTCCAGAGTTGAGCTCTTCACTGATCTGATCCGCTCCATTGAGAGATGTCAGTCTGAGCAGCTGAAGATGATGGAGGAACAGCAGAAAGAAGCAGAGAAACAGGCTGAAGATCTCATTAAAGAGCTGCAGCAGGAAATCACTGAGCTGAAGAAGAGGAACTCTGAGATGGAGCAGATCTCACACACTGATGATCATCTCCACCTCATACAGGTCTGTGAACACCTGTCTCATCATGTACAATATTACAGTACAAACTCTCTGTTCTGTAAGATTCACACAACTGGCCCAACGACGGTGTCCAGTGGTGCGGCTGAAGGTTTCCTGAGGGAAAAAAAGCAACAAATGCACGCTGCAAATTACTATTACATGCAACACAATATACGCATGGTATTTGCTATAATATAATACACAATATGCACAGCCATTCGCATTTTGTTCTCTGCATCCAATACGAACACGCTGTTGCATCTTTGATAACTTCTGAGATTTATTTTGCTTTGAAACTCTTACAAAGCAAAAACAAACACTCGTTTTTGACCCATTGATGCATCTCTAGCTTATTGTATGCGATCTCACTGTTTGAAGCACCTGTCAGAGGATGAATAAGGCCGAAGTCCACCTCTCTCTCATTCTCGTAGCTCTCTCGAGAAAAATACTTGCTAAACACAAACAGTTTCAGTGTCGGTATTTGATGGCCAACCAACCACCCGCAGGCAGTCTTGCCCTGGCTGCATTGCGGGGAAAGCCATGCAACACACCGGAACTTTTACACCACAAACACTTAAGACCCATGAACGCTTCTCTCATCTACTACTAGTGATGGGAAGTTTGGATCATTTTATCGACTCGGACTTTTGAGTCTCGTTCAGCAAAATGAACAAATCTTTTTTCGAGTCATTTCGTTCATTTTAGCAAAATGTAATTAAAATGTTACGTGTTACTTCCCCAACACATCTACTACTTATGCAGACGTTGATCACACTACAAACAATACAAAACTACAATGCTATAAGATTCAGAAATGATTAATTCATTCTTTACCTGGGTCTTCATTAAGATTTAAGCTCACCTCTTGTCTGACAAGTCTTCGGGTTTAAGTCATTCCTTAATGACGTGACAGGCAGCCCCATACACTAAACCAATGCAGTCTGAGCCGGAAAGAGAATTGATTAGTTCGTTTCATGAGTCTTTCGGGTTTTGAGTCGTTCCTAATCACGTGACAGACCCTTACGCTATTTCTGACATTTCTGTCACTATGTTTTTGTTACTGTTTCTTGAGGATCTGTGGTGTGTTATTTTATAAATAAATAAAGCCCTGTTATAAATAAAATATTGATTATATTTATCTTTTTGACTGTCTATCTGTAAATAAACTGTAGGCTAGATTATAATATAATAATCCGAAGCCTACAATACAAAGTATTTATAGCCTATTTTGTTCATTTTTACTCCAATTTTGAGTTTGCTGGTATAATAATTGCTTTTCCTAGGCAGACTTGACATATTAGTCTAATATATGTATAAGAAGATTGCTCAAAAAGGACATAATGACATAAATTAAAAGCAAATAACATTTTGAATTTGAATTATTAATGTTAGTTTAAAACATTAAGGTTATGATAACTTCAGCTTTAACAGTTGTAACACAAACTCAAACAAAACTGGAGAGTTAACGTTATTTACTTAGAAATATAATGTGCTTGGGTCACACAGCCTGACTGTATTGACTGCATTGGTTTAGCATGGGTCTGTCACGTGATTAAGGATCGACTCAAAAACCCGAAAGACTCATGAAGTGAACTAATCAATTCTCTTTCCGGCTCAGACTGCATTGACTGAAACAGGTGAACTACTACTAGCAGTACAGAACCTGTAGAATATTGCACATGCGCGACTGAACGAATCACCCCCCCGAGACGACTCGTTCTTCCCGAGTCACATTAAAGATTCGTTCAAAATGAACTAATCGTTCAAGAACGACACATCACTATCTACTACGCAGTCTAGCAGTTTGACATGTCTGTCATTTGAAAGAATCATGTGGTGTCCTGAATAATTAGGAGATGGTGTCTTCTGATAGGATAAGAAAACTCAGTCTCATAAATAATTATGATACATCAACACGTCATCGAAGTGTGATAGTGCACCGATACGTCACCACCTGTGACGTGGACGCAATGTAGATTTTAAACCCGGAAGATGAAAATAGCGGGAAAACAAAATCTCAAAATTAACCACTTTCCCTCTACAATTAAATCTAACAGATGCTAACATTGTATTTGTCAGACTCAGATGGAGACAGAGAAGTAAAAAGTCAGATGGTAGTTTATTTACAGAGACACGAACACAGGTAACAACAAATGGAATGATGACTTTTGGTGCAAGCACAAACACACTGACACTTAGCTGAGGAATGACTTTGGAATGTCTTAGTTGGATCGTATCCGGATGGTCAACGTGGAATTGGGTAAGTAGTGAGGGGTCGAGGATGTCGTGACGATTAACCCAGGATCGTTCCTCAGGTCCATAATCCTTCCAGTCGACGAGGTATTCCAGTTGGGGACCCCGTCGTCAAGAGTCGAGGATCGCACCCCGTAGATGGACTCTTCTTCAACCAGGTCGGGAGGCAGCGTCACCAGGATCTGTGGAAGAAGGAGACAAGGGTTCAATGTGGGGTTTAAGGAGTGATACGTGAAATGAAGGTGCAATGCAGTACTGTGGTGGTTGAGACGGTAGGTAACTTTGTTGAGCTGCCTCTGTATGGTGAATGGACCTATGTACCGGGGACTCAGCTTGCGGCAGGGCAGTTGGAGATGGCCCTTGTATCTCCGAACTGCCTGCTGGAGATGGATATGGGCTGAGTCCCACACTCTCTTGCTCTGCTGGAACCAGTGGTTGACAGCTGGAACCTCAGAGGGCTCACCCGACCAGGGGAAGAGAGGAGGTTGGTAGCCCAGGTAAACTGAGAGGTGAGGTGTGAGCTAAGTCCATGAGGGGCTGGCGCTGAGCGGGTGGAACGTAGAGGAGCCCCTCAGGACCTCCCGGCGGAGCGGGTTCAGAGGCGTTGGCTTGGGTTATCTGCTGGTTAATGTCCCACTGAATGTGACTGACAAGCATGGCTGGAGGGAGTATCGGTTCAGGATTTTCTGGCTCAGGTTGATATAACCTTGACAAGGCATCGGCTTTGCAGTTCTTGGTTCCAGCACGGTAGGAAACTTTAAAGTCAAACCTTGTGAAGAAGAGGGACCAGCGAGCTTGACGAGGATTCAGACTTTTGGCTTCTCTAAGGTACTCCAGATTACGATGGTCAGTGATAACTTCAAACAGATGGTTTGCTCCCTCCATCCAGTGTCTCCACTCTTCCAAGGCCAACTTGATGGCAAGGAGCTCTCTGTTCACGATGTCGTAGTTTCTTGTAGCATCTTGGAGAAAAAGGCACATGGATGGATCACCCTGCCGCTGTGACAACACCTCCCCGACCTCGGTGGAAGAGGTGTCCACCTTGACGACAAACGGGATCTCAGGATTCAGGTGGACGAGGATCGGGGCGGTGATGAAAGCTTCTTGTAGGTGTTGGAAAGCTTCTTGGGCAGATGGAGTCCAGGACAGAGACTTAGGCCGGCCCTTGAGGAGTGATGAAAGAGGTGCACTGAGAAGGAATTGTGAATGAAGCGTCGGTAGAAGTTGGCAAAGCCGAGGAACCGTTGCAGTTCTTTGATGGGGGAGGGAAGTGGCCAGTTGTGGATGGTTTCCACCTTCCTCTGGTCCATCTTGATCCCGTGCTTTTCGATGATATAACCAAGGAATTGGACCGAGGTGGTGTGGAACTCGTACTTCTTCAGCTTGAGGTATAGGTGGTGTTGACGTAGCTTCTCCAGGATCTGGGAGACGTGGTGGCGATGTTCGGCCAGGTAGTCCAATACTCAGATAGTCAAAGTCCACGAGATTTTGTCTAAGCACAAGCATTACACAAACAATGACCGACAGTGAAACGAGAACTCACAGGAACTTAAATCTACACAGATAATGAACAGAATACAAGGTGTGATCAAATTAATCAGTAACCATAGTAACAAAAAAGTGGTTGGAAAATTAACAAAGGAAACGGGAAACAATGTTGAGCAAACTAAAAGTTAATGGAAATGAAACTAAGACAAGATAACAGAATAAGTGTGACATCTCTCTCTCCTGCTGTAGATGTGCTCATCCCTGTCCAGTCGTCCACACACAAAGAACTGGACTGAGATCCGGATTGACTCTGATGTGAATGTGAACTCACTGTATAGAGCTCTGACTCAACTGAGGAAAACTCTACATGGGAAACTAAATGAAAAACTCAGTCAAACTGGTATGTGAATATCAAATACAGTGTATAGACATTTTTGTTAGTAACTATCTAAGAAAGTACATTTTCAAGGACTATATGGGATAAAAGGGCAACACTTTATTTTATAGTGTCATTGTACATGTAGTTAGTATGGTAATAACTATAAATGATGTATAATTACATGCTGCAACAAATCCTAACCAGACCCTAATCCTAACCCTACAGTAAGAACATGTAGTTACTTAATATTACTCGGCACAAATTTTTAATTACAGTGTAACAAAGACACTTTAAAATAAAGTGTAACCAATAAAATTTCAGCATTGGTGACCTGCTGCTGGTCATCACAATTATTTTATCTCTGTCTGCAAATGTTCACAATGTTTCAAAAACATAACCACAATATAACTTAAACTTGCAATGTTAGCATTAAACTGGTATGATAAAATCACTTACTAAACCTAGTCTATGTGAGGATAAATCCAAACTTTATCTTAACCAGTTACTGCAGTATTACTTTAACTTACTTTAGAGACATATAAGCAACATGACATAACTATTCATGTACAAACAATAATACATAACGTCTCGGTTACGTATGTAACCCTCGTTCCCTGAAGGAGGGAACGGAGACGTACGTCAGTAGTGACCGACGAATTGGGATATCGCTTAGAGAGCCCTATCATCTTCGTGTAAACTAAAACAAGCCAATGGAATTGGCGTGCGATATTTGCATAATGCGCACCGCCCCCGACAGGTGTATATAAATAGGAAGCGGATGCAATCGCACTCTGTTTTTCGCTGAGGAGACAACTGGTGTCCGCGCTACAGCGAGGGTACAGAAACTGTGGCGACGGGACGTACGTCTCCGTTCCCTCCTTCAGGGAACGAGGGTTACATACGTAACCGAGACGTTCCCTTTCAGTCGGTCACGTTCGACGTACGTCAGTAGTGACCGACGAATTGGGATCCCAACTAAAGCGCCACAGTTACGAAACCCCTTCCAGTGCCCAGCGCAAGCTCAGCCGCCCATAGCACCGGCTGGCGGTGAAGGGGGCGAGCTTACACCGAGAGAGTCTACTGCTGTCTAACCAATACCCACTAAGTAAACTAGACTACACTGGGGAAGCGAACCCGTAAGGGACGCTGCGGAGACCACTACCTACCCAATGGGGGAGGAGTTTACGTGGGAATACACACATGGACTGGCCCGGGGGGCAGTACGCATATGGAGTCCCTGGGATGGCTCCACCTGGTTAGGGGGAGACTCATCTGACAGGTGACAGCAGAGCTGGCTCTGCTAAGGGAAAGACACGGACTCGGCCCGTAGGGAGTTTTAAACCGTGGAAAATACACATATGGGACCGCTCACGTAGAGGGGTCACGACATATGGGCCCCAGCCAACAGACAGCGTCAGCGACGGATGTAGGCCTGGCATCAGACACTCCGCAATGTCCGAGCCGAAGGGGGAGGCGGAGGAACTCGACAGGGTTCGCCAAGCGGGGAACACGACTGGAGTGAAGTATGCACGTATCCGGCCAGTGGCGGGAATGGCATTGCAAGCCGACACTTAGAGCAGGTACAACACGTCTACCGACTAGTGGATGCGAGTACACGTGAAGATACCTGGCTCTACACGTAGGCTATAAAACCTAGCGAACGTGTTAGGTGTCGCCCAGCCCGCAGCTCTACAAATATCTGTCAGCGAGGCGCCATGAGCCAGCGCCCAGGAAGAGGCCACCCCTCTGGTGGAGTGGGCTCTCAACCCGAGCGGGCAAGGCACGCCCTGGGATTCATACGCCAAGGCGATGGCATCCACTATCCAGTGGGCCATCCTCTGCTTGGAGACAGCCTTTCCCTTCTGCTGGCCTCCGTAACAGATGAAGAGCTGATCTGAGGTCCTGAAGCTTCGCGTTCTATCCACGTAAACGCGCAGAGCGCGGACGGGACAGAGCAAAGCTAGGGCTGGGTCTGCCTCCTCCGAGGGCAGCGCTTGCAGGTTCACTACCTGATCTCTGAAGGGAGTGGTAGGAACCTTGGGCACGTATCCAGGCCGGGGTCTCAGGATGACGTGAGAATCACCGGGCCCGAATTCTAGGCACGTTTCGTCGACCGAAAATGCATGCAGATCCCCTACCCTCTTCAGGGAAGCCAATGCAACCAGAAGAACCGTCTTAAGAGACAATAGTTTCAGGTCGACTGATTGCAAAGGCTCAAAGGGATGACCCCGGAGAGCTGTGAGAACCAGGGTCAAATCCCAAGAGGGTACGGAGGAAGGGCGAGGAGGATTTAATCTCCTCGCCCCCTCAGGAATCTGACGATCAGATCGTGTTTCCCCAGGGACTTACCCTCAACTGCATGGTGATGTGCAGCGATAGCGGCAACATACACCTTGAGGGTGGAGGGAGACAGCCTTCGCTCCAACCCATCTTGCAGAAAGGAAAGCACGGATCCGACCGAACATGATCGGGGGTCCTCTCGCTAGCGAGAGGCGCACCATTCGACGAACAGGTTCCACTTCAAAGCATAGAGATTCCTAGTGGAAGGAGCTCTAGCGGAAGTGATGGTGTCTACAACCGCTTGCGGGAGATCACTCAGAACCTCCGCATCCCGTCCAGGGACCACACGTGGAGGTTCCACAGATCGGGACGCGGGTGCCACAGGGTGCCCCGTCTCTGAGTCAGGAGGTCCTTCCTCAGAGGAATCGGCCAGGGAGATGCTGTCGCGAGGAGAATGAGGTCTGAGAACCAGGTCCGAGTGGGCCAGTACGGAGCCACTAACAGAACCTGCTCCCCGTCCTCCCTGACCTTGCACATGAGTTGTGCGAGAAGGCTCACTGGGGGAGACGCATGTTTGCGCAGACCCGGGGGCCAGCTGTGTGCCAGGGCATCCGTGCCGAGCGTGCCGCCGGTCAGGGAATAAAACCACTGGCAGAGGGCAGTTTCCGGGGAGGCAAACAGGACTACCTGGGCCTCGCCGAAACGCTGCCAAATCAGCTGGACCGCCTGGGGGTGGAGCCGCCACTCGCCCGCAAGTAGATGCTGCCGTGACAGCTCGTCGGCTGCACGGTTAGAGCACACCTGAGACACGAGTGGCCCGAAGGGACCTCAGAACCTTCTGACTCCACAACAAGAGATGGCGGGCGAGTTGCGACATGCGACGGAAGCGTAGACCACCTTGACGGTTGGTGTACGCAACGGCCGCAGTGCTTTGTGAGCGGACTAGAACGTGCTTGCCTGACAACAGCTTCTTGAAGCGGGCCAGCGCAAGACGAACCGCTAGCAACTCGAGGCAATTGGTATGCCAATGCAGCTGAGGCCCCGTCCAAAGACCTGTCACTGCATGCCCGTTGTACGTGGCCCCCCATCCCGTGGCAGAGACATCTGTGGAGACCACAGCGTGCCTGGACACTCGTTCGAGGGGTACTCCGGCCCGCAGGAACGAAGGGTCCAACCACCGGACAAGGGTGCGACGGCAGCTCGGTGTCACGGGGACACGGAGCGTGCCGCACTGCCACGCCCATCTCGGGACCCGGCCGCGGAGCCAGTGTTGAAGCGGTCTCATATGAAGCAATCCGAGCAGCGTTACCGCGGCTGCAGATGCCATATGCCCCAGGAGCCTCTGAAAATCTTTCAGTGGAGCCGCTGTCCTGCGCTTGCTCAGGCAGTTCAACACCAACTGGACGCGCGCCTCGGTGAGGCGCGCAGTCCGTGCGACCGAGTCTAGCTCGAGACCGAGACAAGAGATCCTCTACCCGGGGGCGAGTTTGCTCTTGTCCCAGTTGACCTGAAGACCCAACCTGAGGTGAGCTAAAACCATGTCCCTGTGTTCGCACAACTGCTCTCGGAGCTGGCAGGATAGCCAGTCGTCGAGATAGTTGTCGAACGCCCTGTTCCTTGAGGGGAACAATGGCCGCCTCCGCAACTCGTAAAGACGCGGGGTGACAGGGCCAGCCCGAAGGGTACTGACTGATATGCCCGACCCTCGAACGCAGACCGACCTAGGAAGGGTCTGTGTCGAGGCAGAATCGAGACATGAAAGCACGCGTCCTTCAGGTCCATGCTGCAAACCAATCCCGGGGACGGACGCATTCGAAAATGCGTTTCCGTGAATCTTGAACGGCCTTGTGAAGATACCGGTTCAGGACGGTCCAGGATTGGCCGTAGCCCACCGCCCTTTTTTGGTACAATGAAGTAGGGGCTGTAGAACCCCGACTTCATATCGGCTGGAGGGACCGGCTTGATTGTATCCTTCGCCAG
The DNA here is from genome assembly GCF_018812025.1 of Megalobrama amblycephala. NCBI lineage: Eukaryota > Metazoa > Chordata > Actinopteri > Cypriniformes > Xenocyprididae > Megalobrama > Megalobrama amblycephala. The sequence goes on from NC_063067.1 coordinate 1,884,432, forward strand.
GAGGACAGCAATCTCCCCCGGAGAACAGGTGCACTGTCCAACGACACCGGAGTGAAGTGGACAGCCCTGAAGACCGGGGGACGCCGGGCGAACTGAATCGCATAGCCGAGTCTGATAGTACGAATGAGCCAACTGGACAGGCTGGGGAGCGTGATCCACGCTTCCAGACACTGAGCCAGCGGGACCAAAGGCACCACAGACGCACCGGGGGTGGGGCAGCAAGGCAGAGAGGGACCCGACCCGGACGGCTTGGGGGCGGCCCGGAGTGGGGTCGGACTCTGCGAGGCAGCAGTGTGCATGGGAGACAGCGCACGGGGCACGGTCTGCACCAACACACTGCCACCTGCTGGCGAATGGGGAGGGAGCTGTCAGCGGCGAGGCGGAGCCTGGCACACTGGCAGACACCCCTTGTTGTGACCTGGAGTTTGAGGAAACTGCTCTTTTTGTGAAAAAGCGGGTACCGCTGGACTCCGGAGAGCCAGCGGCGGTGGACAGACAAACACAAATTCCCCCCGGCCCTCCTCCGGGGGTGGGAGAGATGGTGGAAAACTCTCCCGAAGAGCAAGATCCTTCCTCTCCAGGTTGCCCGTCTCAGTGCCGTGTCTTGCTCTTGCGTTTACCACCGGGCTTAGCGGAGACGGGCTGGGCACCACGCCCGCGACCGGCACCCTGCTGTCTGGCTGGTGCAGGCTGCTGCTTTGCCGTCTTAGCAGGGGCGGAGGACGATGCAGGCGGGCGCCCTCGGCGACGAGCGGGCTGAGGCTGAGCCACGGGCGGCTGGGTGGAGGCAGCAGCGGACCGCCGTGGCATGACGTGACTGATAGCCTCAGCCTGCTTCTGTGCAGCGGAGAACTGTTGGGCGAAGCTCTCCACCGCGTCGCCGAATAGGCCGACCGGGGACACGGGGGAATTTAGGAACCGCTGCTTGTCGGCATCCCGCATGTCCGCGAGGGTCAGCCAGAGGTGGCGCTGCTGGACTACCAAGGTAGACATCGCGTGACCAACAGCGCGTGCTGTCACCTTCGTTGCCCGGAGGGCAAGGTCAGTGGCAGCGCGCAGCTCCCCCAGCAGCTGTTGGTCAGGACCTTCCTGGGGCATCTCCGACAGCGCCTTTGCTTGGTGAACCTGCAAGAGGGCCATCGCGTGCAGGGCGGAGGCAGCCTGCCCACAGGAACTGTAAGCTTTCTCAGTCAGACCGGCTGAGAACTTACAGGCCCGGGACGGGAGACGCGGCTCACCACGCCAGCCGGTGGCTGTTGGACACAACTGCATCGCAACAGACCGCTCGACTGGCGGGATCCTCGCGTACCCCCTGGCTACCCCGCCGTCCAGGGAGGTGAAGGCGGACGGGGGGCCAGGCCTGGTACGGGCACTATACGGTGTCTGCCAAGACCTGGTCACCTCATCATGCACCTCCGGGAAGAAAGGCATTGGGGCGGGACGCTGGGGCTGCCCAGCGCGACCCCCCCCCAAGTACCAATCATCCAGCCGAGATGGGCCGGGACAGGGTGGAGGGTTCCACTCGAGCCCGACGCACAAGGCTGCCCGAGAGAGCACAGCCGAGAGTTCGGGATCCGACTCGGCCACCGCTACCGTCCCGGAGGGCGGCAGCGCGTCCGGATCTTCCTCCCCCGAATTCTCAAACTCGCCTTCCGACGCAGCGACCGACATCTGATCCTCCGCCGGCGCACCAAAGGTAACGGCTGGACAGTCCGAAGAGGGCCCAGCGGAAACCAACGGGCGAAAGATGGGTTGCAGTGCTGGCGAGGGGGCAGGGGCCCGAGGAGCGTTTCCGCTCGGCGGGGGAGCCCTGACCGTTATCCTCAGGCCGCCCTCCCTATACAGCGCCGTACCGTCCTTCCGGTTCCCAGGGCCGGAAAAAACGGTCGTACGCGGCATAGGAGAGGGGACTCCCGCTTCCTGAGACTTCAGGAAGGAGAGCCTCGACCTCAGCACCGCGATGGTCATGTTCCCGCAATGGGAACATGAACCATCCACAAAAGCTGCCTCAGCGTGCTGAACGCCCAAACACGAGATGCAGCGATTGTGCCCATCAGCAGGGACCAGGGAACGACCGCACCCAGTAACGCACAGACGAAATGACATACTGTCAGGGTTCGTCTGTAAAGCTCTTTTAGAAGGGGAAGTCAACTCACTCGTGCTGAAGCACCCAGGGAGCGACGCGATGTGTCAGGTACACCACTCCCTGACACACCGAGGAACCGGCCCAAATCGCTCACACACACACTCTTTGTGTTGCTGTGAGAACAGCAGTTTTAGAGCTTATAGCTCAGCTCCTCGGACACTCGCGACCTCGCTGAACGTGCCCTCTTCACCAGCACTGAAGCTCGCTGTAACCCTCTTCTTGAGGCAATGTTTTAATTCAAAAAACAAACGAAGAAAGGAGTCTTCAAACAGGACACCAGTGAATGGCTCCGAAGCGAAAGACAGAGTGCGATTGCATCCGCTTCCTATTTATATACACCTGTCGGGGGCGGTGCGCATTATGCAAATATCGCACGCCAATTCCATTGGCTTGTTTTAGTTTACACGAAGATGATAGGGCTCTCTAAGCGATATCCCAATTCGTCGGTCACTACTGACGTACGTCGAACGTGACCGACTGAAAGGGAACCAGAAATCACTACATGCCACTGATGCTGTTAATAGAGATGAACTCACTGTTAACCTGAAATTATTCCTATTTCAGACAGGACCACTTTGGCAAGTTACTTGAGTTTATTGAACACAATTATCTTTTAGCGGTATGGTTCCTTATGGGGGTTCTTGCTCCAAAATTAATTGAACATACAAGAGCTTTAACATTAACCCCCAAGAACCATCAGCTTGGAAATATATAGACAATTAAGACACTTAGTAATGTCTTTAAAAGCGAACATGGTAATCGTGTACATATGGCAGTGGGACGTCTATAGTGTAGCTTGGTTATGAGGATGAGTGTCTCTCAGCAGTGAGGTCCATGCCAGCCGGGACTTAAAAGCCTTAGTGATCAGCTGGTCGCAGCACTATGTCTACGTGGCCTGACTGAACTAACGCTGCGCTCGATAATAATTCATCATTATATTGTCATCAGTGTCTTCAGGTTTGAAGTTTGTGCAGAAGTTTGCAGGTACAGTGACTGACACCATTTTCTTCAATACACTGACAATACTTTGTTTATAATCTGTATTATATACTGTACATCTGAAAATGTTTGTTCTGAAGTTGATTGATAATGTCTGATCTCTCTCAGTGGATGTGACTCTGGATCCTGATACAGCTTATCCATGTCTCATCCTGTCTGATGATGGAAAACAAGTCTGTGAAGGAGACATTATGAAGAACGTCCCAGAAAACCCAAAGAGATTTGATGAGAGTCCTTGTGTTCTGGCAAAGCAGGGATTCAGTTCAGGGAGATTTTACTATGAGGTGCAGGTGAAGGGAAAGCCTGGGTGGGCTTTAGGAGTGGTCAGAGAATCCATTAACAGGAAGGGGGAGATCTGGCTGAGTCCTAAGAATGGATACTGGACTGTGATGCTGATGAATGAGAATCAATATGAAGCTGCTGATAGTCCACCTGTCTCTTTATCTCTGAGAGTGAAACCTGAGAAGGTGGGAGTGTTTGTGGATTATGAGGAGGGTCTGGTCTCTTTTTATGACGTGGACTCCAGATCTCATATCTACTCTTTCACTGGTCAGACTTTCACTGAGAAACTCTATCCATATTTTAGCCCATACCATAATGATAAAGGTAAAAACTCAAAGCCACTGATCATCACACCTGTCAACTGAAACAAACAAAAAACATCAAATCTGAAAAGATTAAATATGGATGTGATGATTTCAGAATATGTAAATGAAAACCAAAAAACAATTTGCACAAACCACAGTCAAGTACATTTTACTTGTGATTATAAGGAAATTAATATAGACAAAATATAATAGAATATAATAGACAAAATGTGTACAAGTGCAAAAAAAAAAAAAAAACACTAAAAAAACAACAACAAAAAAACCTGTATATTTAGGCCCTTTAAAAAAATCAGTCACTGACAAAACATCAATTATAATCAAGGTCAGAATTATTGGCAATAAATATAGGTAAATACGAGCAAAGGCAGCTGTGAAGTAAAAAAAAAAAAATACTAAAATTGTAAATATGGGAATATACTTCAGAGATATTTTACTCATTAAAAATTACAAAAATTGTGGCCAGTGTGTTTTGGAGAAAAACATTTATTTAATAAATTGTTACATTTTTTACAAATAATTTGAATTAAATATCGAAAGGATAAACAATTCATATGTTACGTAACACACCATGTAAAGAAGGCGAGGGATGCAGGATACAAAGCACATTCAAGTTTACTGGAAGAATAACAGGTAGAAAACAATACAATAACCGACACAGGATGAACAGAACAGAACGGGAGTACAAATACACAGAGTGAAGAGGGAGCTAAACAGGCACAGGTGGAGGAAATTAACTAATCAGGGACTAACGAGAACAGGTGCGGACAATACAGGACATCTTGACATTTGTATTTTTACATCCATCTTTGATCATATTTAGGAAGGGTGCCAATAATTCTGGCCATGACTGTATAATGAAATATAGTGAGTTTTATGTTGTTTGAAAAAATTAAATTTGAATGGCCAATATGAGTCATTATATTTCTAATCAAGATTTGTTTGCTTTTCTCTTTCATTTATACTGTGATTTTGCTTTTCAAATCAATATGAAATTTTACATAAATTGATAGGCTATAATAATATTATATGGTGAATTTCTACATAATATGCTACATTTCCAGTGTTTCTACATATTATTTTGTAAAGAAAACTCTGAAGCCATTTTCTTCTCTTCTTCAGCTGTTGAACTGAATTACTGGTGAAATATTGTGGTTCTTAATTTACTGTATTGTAATAACTGCAGCATCTGAATAAAGACAAGTGTTCAATTCTATTACTGATATTACTTATAAACTAAACATATTGCTAATTATTATGCAAATACACACTGGAGAACGATGAATATCTGTTCACATACTGTAAACAACAGACAGGATATGAATAAAACAGGATCTTTATTGTTGACTTTCATCAGTTGTGAATGAAAATACTGTATTATTATTTAGTGTAGATGATCATTAAATCTAGTAAATATTCTTCAAGAGAAGTGAGAGCATTAGAAAGCTTCACAATGAAAGTGTTTTTCACTTTGGTTTGAGCACAATATCGGTGAATCCGTGAACCTGAGTGAGCTGACGGCAGTCCATCGATGCCAGGAGCTTCTGAGAGCCGGAGACGGTGGGAACAAACTTCTCCATCAGTGTAACCGTCGCAAGCTTCTCCACATCACTGACAGACAGAAACACAATATCAACTCTGGAAGATTTTCACTCCAAACATCATATTTAATGTAGTACAATTTATGTTTTTAAACAAATCTAAAGTGTATGAACACGTCACAGCTGAAATTAAACTGCTGTTAAACACTTAAAGTCTTACCAATACGGGATCTTTCTAATGCTCTGCATTCCCAATCCCTCTATCCGGAACAAAACGTTCCTCAACACTTGTGACAGCGGGTTCTGGAACATCATCTTGACCATCAACTCTTTACCCACCACAGCGCCATCTAGAGGCTGAAAACAGTACAAACACAATCAATGGATGTAGAGTTTCTTTTTGTGATGAACTGAATCCAAATATGGTGCCTTCAGATGTTTCACCAGGTTGAGCATCAACACTAAACGCAATGGATTCTGAATGCATTGTGCCAGTTTGAATATGCAAAATTGAGAATGAGATATTTACATTTACGATATTTTGAAAATTTCGATATATCATGCAGCCCTTCACTGAAACATATCTGTGCATGTGCCAATGTTTGATTTTACGGACATCTGTTCATGACATGATCTGTTCATTTCAGTGTGTTGGTTCACCACTGCATATATAATCAGATCCAGAAGCAACCAGTTGAGAACTGAGTTAGAAGTTTGAATTATGAGAATCGAATCAATTAATCAATTTATGAAAGCAGAAAGAAATAAAATACTGTAAAGACAAACACAAACAGTCATTCAAGGGTTAGTTCACCCAAGAATAAAAATAATGTAATTTATTACTTACCCTCATGCTGTTCCACACCTGTAAGACCTTTGTTAATCTTTGGAATGCAAATTAAGGTATTTTTGTTGAAATATGTACTAAAAACATATTTAAATCAGTTGCGAGTATCAGTGGTTCAATATTAATATTATAAAGCGATGAGAATATTTCTGTTGAGTCAAAAAACAAAACAAAATAACGACTTATACAGTGATGGCCGATTTCAAAACACTGCTTTAGGAAGCTTCGGAGCATTATGAATCTTTTGTGTCGAAACAGCGGTTTGGAGCGCCAAAGTCATGATTCGACATGCTGATTCATAACGCTACGAAGCTGAAGCAGTGTTTTGAAATCGGCCATCACTATATAAGTCATTATTTAGTTTTTTTTTTGGAGCACCAAAAATATTCTCGTCGCTTTATAATATTAATATTGAACCACTGTAACATGAACTGATTTAAATATGTTTTTAGTACATTAATGGATCTTGAGAGAGGAAATGTCATTGCTCCCTATGCAGGCCTCACTGAGCCATCGGATTTCATCAAAAATATCTTAATTTGCGTTCTGAAGATGAAAGAAGGATTTACGGGTGTGGAATGGCATGAGGGTGAGTAATAAATGACAGAATTTTCTTTTTTGGGTGAACTAACCCTTTAAGGTATAGAATGAAATAAATCATTATCCTGTACAAACCTCTCCGTTCAGTTTGTGGTTTCTCTCCATCAACTTTACCTCCAGTGACTCCTTCTCTCTCTTCATTTCTCTGATTAAACAATTATTATCCAGCATGGACTGACATATATTGTCTCCTTCATTTAAAACGTTTACATTTTAGACATGCTATTCTCACTATGAAGTTTCTTCTGAATCTGTGAGCAATATGTGAACTCCGTTTAACTGCTTCGGTCAAAGGACAAAATGGCAGTATGGACCAGAAAACACAACACCCTTAATTTCTCCAGGTATCAGGGCTCATGCATCGTTTTCAGCTCCTCCAGTATCTGAGCTTCACACACCGTCCAGACTCAGAGCAAACAAAAAGTAGGTAACGTTACTCCTCACTATAAGCATCTCCTCACTATTGTAAGCATATTTAAAATATATGGTATTATTCTGGGCTGCACTGGGAATAAACACTGTTGGCGAGAATTTCATAAATTTGATGATAATTATTTACATTGTTCTGACAAGAAAATGCAATAAAGCAATACTCACATATCTTAGTTTGATAAATCAGCAGAATCTCCTCAGACGGACCGCCAAAATAACCGTTAAAATTTAAATGGCTGAGATTCGCGCTTCAGGATCGTGACGTGTGCACTCGCCGTACAGTGGGCATTAAGGAACTAAACAAAATTACACATATAGTCTGTCTATATATTTATTACAATGTTTACACAATCAGCAGAGATGAATAAGGAACTGTTTCATATTTATGATTATGGGCGGGGCTATATGACATCACTGCACGTGGTAAAACTTGAGTGAAAGTAAAACTTAACAGGTGAACTGGAAGCTTCTTAAAAACAACATTTCTTTTCAGAAACTCTGAAATTACCAATCAAATCTGATATTCGCTCACAGGTATATAGTATATAGTACCTATAGTACCTACTGCAGTGCCACAGAGCTGAAAGTACAGACCAGCAATCAGACCAGAAGTTAGTGGTGGAGCTTATAGGCTCGGTGTGGTTAGGGTTAGTGTTGGAGGAGGGTCTGACATTCTTTGAATTTGATATAAACAGTGGTACATAAATAATCATTGTTAATTATAATAGTATTTAACATGCAACATCCATAGCCTAATTTATTCAGTGCATTTAATTATGAAAGTTGCTCTCTTCAGCAATGTAGATGATATATTATCATTTTCTTTTCAGCCATGGCATCCTCTAGTGGTCCACTAAATGAGGAGCTCCAGTGCTCCATCTGTCTGGAAGTGTTCACTGATCCAGTCACCACTTCATGTGGACACAACTTCTGCAGAACCTGCCTGAGCAAGAGCTGGACAAACACACAGACCTGCTTCTGTCCATTCTGTAAAGAAACATTCAGCAGAAGACCTGATCTCAAGATTAATACAACACTCAGGGAGGTTGTGCAACACTTTAATAAGAAGCTGAATCTAGGAGAATCTAAAGTGTTCTGTGACTTCTGTGCTGAAAGAAAGCAGAAAGCTGTGAAGTCCTGCCTGATGTGTCAAAGCTCTTACTGTGATGATCATCTGGAGCCTCATCTCAGAGTCCCACGTCTGAAGAAACACACACTGATCAACGCTGTGGAAAATCTGGAGGATTATATATGCCAGAAACATGAGAGACCTCTGGAGATGTTCTGCAGAGATGATCAGACGTGTGTTTGTCTGTTCTGCGCTGAAGGAGAACACAGGACTCACAACACTGTTCCTATAGAGGAGGAGAGTCGAGAGAAGAAGGTAAAGAGATACAGACAAAACACTATAAACACACTGTGAAATGCAGTTTTCTTTCCTGTGTCTTGACATGTTGAAGAACCTGACCCAAATCCAATGGTCTTTCATTTCTTCTGATAAAAGCTTTTTGTTACTTGCAAAACTGTCAGGATTAAAAGATTTAAAACTATAATTTTGAATTAATATGATCTTTAAATGGTTTAAAAAGAAATTTGTTTTTTTAAAAAAAAGACTGTCAGAAGATGGAAACATAAATTCAGTGATAAATGTGTGTTTTTCTCTGTATGTAGGATCAGCTGGTTCAGAGACAGACAGATGTTCATCAGATGATCCAGGACAGAATGAAGAAGATTCAAGAGATCAAACACTCAGTAGATCTGAGAAAGGTTTGTGCTTTAATCAATCAGAGTTCATTTCCTGACTCATGGTCCTTTTCAATCCCCCTCTCCATTTCACTTTCTGTTTAACTATCCTACCAAAAAATATATCTCAAAAAACTGTTATGCATAATCATATTTCAATCAAATTAATAAATACATTGAATTAAATCGAGAGTTCTGCCAGTAACCCTCAAGTTGCTCTAAAAACATTATTTTTCCCATAGAGCACAAATCTTGGTGTATTGCACTTTGTATTCCACTGAAAATCACGCATTTTAAGTGAAATGCGGTTAATTGATGATAAGAGAATTTTCATTTTGGTGTGAACTATCACTTTAAATATTATGTAATACGTAATATATTAACAAATAGAACTTTTAACTGTTTTCATTCATCAGAGAAACACAGAGAAAGAGAAATCCTCCAGAGTTGAGCTCTTCACTGATCTGATCCGCTCCATTGAGAGATGTCAGTCTGAGCTGCTGAAGATGATGGAGGAACAGCAGAAAGAAGCAGAGAAACAGGCTGAAGATCTCATTAAAGAGCTGCAGCAGGAAATCACTGAGCTGAAGAAGAGAAACACTGAGCTGGAGCAGATCTCACACACTGATGATCATCTCCACCTCATACAGGTCTGTGAACATCTGTCTCATCATGTACAATATTACAGTACAAACTCTCTGTTCTGTAAGATTCACACAACTGGCCCAACGATGGTGTCCAGTGGTGCGGCTGAAGGTTTCCTGCATGTTCTGTCTTTTTGGTGTGCAAAGTCAATTTAATTTCAATTAAACTTTTATCTGACTCCATTTTATCATGACCTCAAATTTGGAATATCAGGATCAGGGAGCACCTTGATGGAAAATAAATCACAGTGCTCATACTCTGTGCCCTCGAGGGCAAGAACAGAGTGATCTTCCCTCAGACATCCAGTACAGAACTCATGTGGGTCATCCACAGTGATGAACATGGCAGCATGCATCTCTTGATGGAATCTCTTGACTTGATAAACTTTTCTTTTCTTTTTTTTTTTTGGAAAGGCTTCACTTCTTTGGATATTTTACACTATTAATCTGGAGTGTCTTGCCTCAATTGTGTTAGAAAGGTCCTGCATAAAAATATTGAATTAACTTCTTAAAAAATATAAATATAACACACTTAACAGTCCTCTTGTCATGCTACTAAAAGTCCAAAGATGAAGATGAGACACGGGATTCCTAAAACAAAAGGATTTAATAAAACAAACTCAGATAGTCAAAGTCCACGAGACAGTGTGTCTAAGCACAATCGTTACACAAACAATAACCGACAGTGAGACGAAACTCACAGGAACTTAAATCTACACAGATAATGAACAGAATACAAGATGTTTCAAATTAATCAGTAACTATAGTAACAAACAAAGAAAACAGGAAACAATGCTGAGCAAACTAAAAGTTAATGAAAATGAAACTAAGACAAGATAACAGAATAAGTGTGACATCTCTCTCTCCTGCTGTAGATGTGCTCATCCCTGTCCAGTCGTCCACACACCAAGAACTGGACTGAGATCAGGATTGACTCTGATGTGAATGTGAACTCTCTGAAAAGAGCTCTGACTCAACTGAGGAAAACTCTACATGGGAAACTAAATGAAAAACTCAGTCAAACTGGTATGTGAATATCTAATACAGTGTATAGATATATTTGTTAGTAACTATCTAAGAAATTACATTTTCAAGGACTATATGGGATAAAAGGGTAACACTTTATTTTATAGTGTCATTGTTACATGTAGTTAGTATAGTAATAACTATAAATGATGCATAATTACATGATGCAACTAATCCTAATCAAACCAAACCAAACCCTAATCCTAACCCTACAGTAAGTACGTGTAGTTTCTTAATATTACTCAACATAAATGTTTAATGACAGTGTAACAAAGACACCTTAAAATAAAGTGTAAACAATAAAATTTTAGCATTGGTGACCTGCTGCTGGTCAATTATTTTATTTCTGTCTGCAAATGTTCACAATGTTTCAAAAATATAACCACAATATAACTTAAACTTGCAATGTTAGCATTAAACTGGTATGATAAAATCACTTACTAAACCTAGTCTATGTGAAGTTAAATCCAAACTTTAACTTATGCCATAACCAGTTACTGCAGTATTACTTTAACTTACTTCAGAGACATATAAGCAACATGACATAACTATCCATGTACAAACAATAATACATAATCAGAAATCACTACATGCCACTGATGCTGTTAATAGAGATAAACTCACTGTTAACCTGAAATTATTCCTATAATAATTCATCATTATATTGTCATTAGTGTCCACAGAGTTGAAGTTTGTGCAGAAGTTTGCAGGTACAGTGACTGACACCATTTTCTTCAATACACTGACAATACTTTGTTTATAATCTGTATATACTGTACATCTGAAAATGTTTGCTCTGAAGTTGATTGATAATGTCTGATCTCTCTCAGTGGATGTGACTCTGGATCCTGATATAGCCTTTCCATCTCTCATTCTGTCTGATGATGGAAAACAAGTCAGTACTGGAGACATTCACCAGAACGTCCCAGAAAACCCAAAGAGATTTGATGTCTGTTCTTGTGTTCTGGCAAAGGAGGGATTCAGTTCAGGGAGATTTTACTATGAGGTGCAGGTGAAGGGAAAGACTGAGTGGGATTTAGGAGTGGCCAGAGAATCCATTAACAGGAAGGGGAAGATCTGGCTGAGTCCTAAGAATGGATACTGGTCTGTGATTCTGAGGAATGAGAATCAATATGCAGCTTTGGAAAGAAGGTGGGAGTGTTTGTGGATTATGAGGAGGGTCTGGTCTCTTTTTATGACGTGGACTCCAGATCTCATATCTACTCTTTCACTGGTCAGACTTTCACTGACAAACTCTATCCATATTTTGGCCCAGGCGATAATGATAAAGGTAAAAACTCAAAGCCACTGATCATCACACCTGTCAACTGAAACAAACAAAAAACATCAAATCTGAAAAGATTAAATATGGATGTGATGATTTTAGAAAATGTAAATAAAAACCAAAAAAACATTTTGCACAAACCACAATCAAGTACATTTTACTTGTGATTATAAAGAAATTAATATGTGATAGACAAAATGTGTACAAAAAATGTGTATTTCATAAAATGTTAGATTTTTTTTTTTTTTTTTTTTTTTTTTTTTTTACAAATAATTTGAATGATAGATCATGAAGGATAAACAATTAAAATTTATTTTTACATCCATCTTTGATCATATTTAGGAAAGGTGCCAATAATTCTGGCCATGACTGTATAATGAAATATTTGTGAGTTTTATGTTGTTTGAAAATATTTCATCACAGCTACATTTGAATGGCCAAAATGAGTCATTATATTTCTAATCAAGATTTGTTTGCTTTTCTCTTTCATTTATACTTTGTTTTTGCTTTTCAAATCTATTATAATATGATATAATAATATTATATGGTGAAATTTTACATAATATGGTACATTTCCAAAATTTCCAGAGTGTTTCTACATATTAATTTGTAAAAAAATCTCTGAAGCCATTTTCTCTCTCCTCTCCAGCTGTTAACATTGAATTACTTGTGAAAAATTATGGTCTTTGGTTTATATTGTAATAACTGCAGCACCTGAATAAAGACAAGAGTTCAATTCTATAACTGATATTTTGTCATGTCTTATTTTGTTACTGTTTCATGTTCACGGTTTTTGGTTTGTTTTCATAGTTATGCTTTGTTTGTTTTGCCATGTGTTTTGTGTCATGTGATTCCATTGCCCTCATGTGTTCATGTCATGTGCTTCCCCTGTCTCATGTGTCATGTTCTGATTGGTTGTCATTGTCATGTGTTTTCAGTTCTGTCTTGCCATTGGTCCTCTGTCTTGATTGTTCACAGGTGTTCCTTGTTTTGTCATTAGTCTCCTTGTATAAATAGCCCTTATGTTCCATTGTACTCTTGTCTAGCTTTGTTTATATGTAATCCGCTTCCGGTGAGTGTCATATATAGTGTGTTTATATTAAACTGCACATGGGTTCAAACTACACTCGCCTTCAGTGGACTCCCATCCTACGTTACATATTTCTAATATACTAAACAGCTTGCTAAATATTATGCAAATACACATTGAAAAATGATGAATATCTGCTCACACACAATAAACAACAGACAGGATATGAATAAAACAGGATCTTTATTGTTGACTTTCATCAGTTGTGAATGAAAATACTGTATTATTATTTAGTGTAGATGATCATTAAATCTAGTAAATATTCTTCAAGAGAAGTGAGAGCATTAGAAAGCTTCACAATGAAAGAGTTTTTCACTTTGGTTTGAGCACAATATCGGTGAATCCGTGAACCTGAGTGAGCTGACGGCAGTCCATCGATGCCAGGAGCTTCTGAGAGCCGGAGACGGTGGGAACAAACTTCTCCATCAGTGTAACCGTCGCAAGCTTCTCCACATCACTGACAGACAGAAACACAATATCAACTCTGGAAGATTTTCACTCCAAACATCATATTAATGTTGTTGAGGAGTTTTGTTGCAGCCTCAAAATAAGTGCCACACCCCTCATTTCCCTGTTAAAGCTCCACCCAACCAATCTCAAGCCAATTAGGACTCCCCTCAGGCTTTATTAGCTGCACCTGTGCCCACAGCTTCCCCATTCTGTAGCATGAGGCTGTGCAGAGGACTGATGTTTACGCCTTTTGATTTTCTGCATGTGTATAACTGACAATGTAAGTGCTTTTGTTTGATATTTAGAGATTTGGTTTGACTTAAGTTTGCCCTAAGTATGTATTTCAAGTTTGTTTGTTTTTCTGCTTAGGCATGTGCCTCATTTCTTGAGTACTTGCTTTGTAACTGATTTGTTTATTATTTAAACCTAAAACTCTATATTTCTGTTTCAGTTTGTAGAAACCACACGCTCACATGCTCACGCTTGCATGCAGACACATGCACCTATACACAATACCCTTGGATGTGCAATTAAAAAAAAACGTGTGAACTTGAGTGACTAGACTGGACCTGTTCTTACCGACAGCCCCACTGGCTTCAAGTTAGCTACCTGAACATTCCTCCTCCTTACTCCTCTTCAAATGTAGTACAATTTATGTTTTTAAATCTAAAGAGTAAGAACAAGTCACAGCTGAAATTAAAGTGCTGTTAATAACTGAAAAAATTACCCATACAGGATCTTTCTGCAATCCCTCTATTCCAGGGGTGTCCAAACTACTGCCCAAGGATGAATTTTAAACGGCCCGCAGCTTGTCTATTAAAGGTGCCCTAGAATTAAAAATTGAATTTACCTCGGCATAGTTGAATAACAAGAGTTCAGTACATGGAAAAGACATACAGTGAGTCTCAAACTCCATTGCTTCCTCCTTATATAAATCTCATTTGTTTAAAAGACCTCCGAAGAACAGGCGAATCTCAACATAACACCGACTGTTACGTAACAGTTTTATCCACATCTTGGCTGTAGAAACTATTTCTGATTAAATTGAAAGTTTTTCTTAGTGAGCTAACAACATTAACGATCGTGTACCCTGTGTATACAACATAACCGTATACATATGGCAATTCTCTTTTGTCGGATATAATTTGGCCTATATTTAATCAACAACACATTACATCAATGCCATTCCATAAGGATGCAAAGTGCCAAAATAGTTTTTGAAAAATGGCCTGTCATTGGCAGCACCCCTGTGGGCAACCTTCAGCTATCTGCTGCCATCTATTTCAGCGGAGCTTCCTTTCTGAAGATGCAGAAGGTATTGTATCATTTACATACACCAAATAAGTCAAAGCTAGACAGGGCAACTAATTATTTTACAACTGGGTTTTTACAGGTGTTCAGGGCGATGTACCTGAAAACACATACATATGATGCTTTCAGAAGGCATGCCAGGACATACCTCGAACCTGCTATTATCTACAAGTGGAATGAGGAACGAAATTTGCAACTGCACTACCTGAGCGAGAACAAGAATGTCATTCTTGGTGGTGACATGCGAGCAGACTCGCCAGGTGCACATTTTTATTTCAATTTCTCTTTGTATGTAACCAACTTTGCATTGTACAAGGCCTTGTAAATATGGAGGGTTTTTTTTGTTTTTATAAACAACTCTGCATTTTTTTTATTTTTATTTATTTATTTTTTTCTTGCAGGACACATGATGAACTTGCAGACCAACAACATTGTAGACATACAGCTGGTGCAGGTACTTCAACAGCAGACAATGGATAACACTCATGTACAACTACGTAAAAATTGCAATTATAGTCCTTTTTTTAAATGTCATGTTGTCAGTTGACATCTTTGTCTGTAGTTTCAGTTTTTTAACACATCTACGCACATTTTAGAGATAAAATACAGCATGCATAACATAGAGCAGAATACTTTTATTTTTTTATACACAATTCATACTACATATGTAATTTACGGAGATATTACATATACCTTTTTTGTTTCTACACAGAGCAGCGAGGTACCACATGGAGAAGGAGGGCCTTAAAAGAAGCCTGGATTTACTGGAGGAAAGCGGTATAAAGTTGGACCGCATTGTTACTGACCGTCACCCCCAGATACAAAAGTTTCTACAGGATCGAAAAATAAACCACTATTATGACGTCTGGCACATGACGAAAGGTAATGCTTGCGTCTTTGACAGAAAATGGTTTCATGGTTAAAGTAGCTATCCATAACCTACTGCATCAAATAAAAAATAAAAAAATTGTATGATATATTTTACCTGTAAAATTTACTTAATTAGGATTGACAAAAGTGGAGAAAATTTCCAGAGAGAAGGACTGTAGTTTGGTGAAGAAGTGGCATAAGAGCATCACCAACCACCTGTACTGGTGTGCCACCAGCTCTGATTCAGGACTAGAGAAGGTAGCCAAATGGACCTCTCTCATCAACCACATTCAAGACATTCACACACATTCTGACCCAGCGTTCCCTAGGTGTCAACATGAACAACGGTGTCTAAGGACTGTAGCAAGTGGTTTCATCCAGGTGTGTAACCTCAATGTCTTAATTGCCAAGAAAGTCTGCATTAATGTAATCCTACAACATTCATGTGTTTTATCAATAATATCACACGGATTTCCCCTAAGGTTCTACAGCACTGAATAGGCTTCAAAGGGTCCTGATAAACAAGAGAGTGCTTTCAGATGTGGAGAAGCTGAGCCCACATTACCAGACATCAACTGTGTCCTTTCACAAAGTCATCTTGCACTTTGCACCCAAAAATGTTGTCTTCCCCTTCACTGGAATGCTATGCAGGTATGTCTTGTCCCTCACAACTTGAACAAACACATAAACAGTTATGTGTAATAGGGGGTATACTGATGTTTTATGTCTAAGCAAACTGGGTTTGGCCAACTAAATGCAAATCAGTATGGGGCTGTTCTAAATAAAAGGCCTGAAGAATTAGTTTACAGAATGGTATAGCTTTACTGTATTTTAGAATAGTATTTTTATAATTTTAAATGGTAAATAAAAATGTTGACTTCCCATTCACAATGGCAATATGAACAATTTTTGGTGTTTGTTTGTCTTGTTCGTTAGGTTGTACCTTTGCAGCGAAGCATTCTCATTGAAGTGCAGTCCGGCCACAAATGACAAGATCTAAAGGGAAACTTGTGTACAAGCTTCTCTTTCCAAAGGCCAAAAAGGAGGACATGCTGTCAAACCAGTAAAAACGGAGCCAACATTTTGTAAGCATTTCCAACAAATATTTATTTTAAATAAGACTTACAAAGGTACAAATTAAATTAAATGTATAAATGAAAAACAAAAACAAAAAAAACAAACTTCTCATCCTTCACAGGCTATGTCATCAGCTTGATGAATAGAGGTTGTACGCGATCCCCTTCCATATCTGGATGCCATACAGCAGATTCCTGTGCCTCCGGACCGGTCTGCTCAGCATGACAGGCCTTCCATGGAAGAAGCCATTGCTGAGCACGTGTCATGTTTCAGTCAAGGGGTGGCCTGAATCCAACATATTGGCCTGCAGCATCAGGAAACTCCCTTCTAATGCGCAGCACCACACATGAAGGGATGACAACACAAATGCTTCGTCCGAGGAAACCCCAGCACCAGCTAACAAACCACCTGTACGCCAAATGTCTGCACTGCCTGCAGGAACAGAAGGAGAGGAGGGAGAGCACATATTGTTTGTTTTTTATATTTATTTTGTTGTTTTAGTATTAAATTTTTTATGTTGAGACACAATAAAAGTGTCACATTAATAAGTGTCTGTCATTATTGCATGTTTCTTCATTTCAAACAAAGATAATCCTAACAGAGCCAAATTCAGTTTACAAAACATGTAACTAGTGTGTGAAATTGGCCTTGCCTTTCCATCCCTCTGAGTCTAATTGGCCCATGGTCCGCTCTATAAACATTCATTGCATTTTGCAAAGAATATATATTGAGACATACAATACGGGATGGTCTGTCATGCATGAAATCTAGCGTTAGGCTATACAGAAAGGTATGATTTATGCACTGATACTTCCAACAGTCATTGTTGTTTTTCTTTTCACAATGACATTTGAGTTCATGATTTTAATTTGTTTTTTTTTTTTGTGGCAGACTAAAGACCCTTGACCCTTCCAAATAAGGGAAAAACAGTCCTTTTCATTCTAGGGACAATTTGTAGGGTTTAAATGGAGCTGTAAAACCATATCTGGACAATTTTTGACCTTAAAAAGCCACATACCCTCTATGTAGACATCAGAACAATTTAAAATGTTTTTTCAAATAATTCTAGGGCACCTTTAAGTACATGCAAATGTAAATACAATTGTAGTACACTTAGCATAAAATAACTGCATTTCAAATAGATTTTAGTATATTTATTTTTCACTAGGGTCTACATGCTATTTAAGGACATCTAGCCATTTTCTCTCTCCTCTCCAGCTGTTAACATTGAATTAAAGTGTTCAATTCTATAACTGATATAGCTTTCAGCTGACAGATTTCTGTGATGAAACCATCAATATCCAGCATGGACAGATCAGTTCCTACTGATTTACAACACATCACATCCACCTGTGCTCTCATGATCAACTCTTCATTAGTTAAACTTACTATAACTGTTTCGTTGTTAGCAGAAATATTAAACATATTAAAGGGACATATTAAAGATCTGTTCAAAATAAACTAATCATTCATGATCAACCCATCACTTTAACAACTAACAACCTATGCTACGCAAGTACATTTATGACGGCACTTCAGCAGCTAAATTCTTATTCTATCTTGTAAACTGTGTGCATTTCCTCTTCAAAAATCTGAAATTCAAGGAAATTCATGTTCATATCCATGCTCATGTTTTCTGTCATACAAACACCCACAAAGCCAACAAAATAAGATTATTTTATGTTTGGAGTCAAAGTAAAACAACTCATAACTGGAACTGAATTGGAAAGAGTCACACAGTCCCAAACACTTTTCTGAACTATTGCTGCATGAGCTGATGGATGTCAAAAACAGCAGATACAGTGAAATATGTGTGATTTAAATGTCACTTGGAAAATAAATATTTAGTCAGAATATACAGCTAATTTTGATGGCCCATCAAAAATCTTTGAGTATTAGTATTATCAATTTTTTTCTCTTGCTTCTCTTCATTGTGTTGTCAGTCATGGCGTCCTCCAGTGGTCCAGCACTAGATGGGACTCTAAATAAAAAACTCAGTCAAACTGGTATGTAAATTTAAAATACAGTGGATTTGATTATCAGTTACTATCAAAAAAAGTAATTTTTTCAAACAATATTCTGGGTTAATTTAAATTTAAGCATTGGGGACCTGCTGGTGATCACTGCAGGTAATTATTTTATCTTAAAATGCAAAGGATCATACTGTTTAAAAAATGACTATAACTTAAACTTGCCTAGTTAGCATTAGACTGTTATGATAAAATTACTTACTAAATCACTGGATCCTGATACAGCGAATCCACATCTCATCCTGTCTGATGATGGAAAACAAGTCCGTCATGGAGACATTAAGCAGAATGTCCCAAAAAACCCAAAGAGATTAGAGGACAGATCTGTTCTGGCAAAGCAGGGATTCAGTTCAGGGAGATTTTACTATGAGGTGCAGGTGAAGGGAAAGACTGATTGGGGTGTAGGAGTGGTCAGAGAATCCATTAACAGGAAGGGGGAGATTGCAGCGAGTCCTGAGAATGGAGTCTGGGTTCTGATGCTGGAGAATGAGAATGAATATATAGCTTATGATGATCCACCTGTCTCTTTATCTCTGAGAGTGAAACCTGAGAAGGTGGGAGTGTTTGTGGATTATGAGGAGGGTCTGGTCTCTTTTTATGACGTGGACTCCAGATCTCATATCTACTCTTTCACTGGTCAGACTTTCACTGAGAAACTCTATCCAGGGTTAGATCCATACCTTAATGATGAAGGTAAAAACTCAAAGCCACTGATCATCACACCTGTCAGTTAAAAAAATTTCCTCCAAAATATAAAACATGAAATCTGCAAAGATTATCTATGCATAAGTTGTTTTAGAGGATTAGAATTTGCAAAACAAATAGTAACTGCACAATAATTAGCCTACATGGATTTCATGGATAATTCAAAGTAGAATGAAGCTTTGAGTCTAGTTCATGTGTAAGTACATTATATTGAAAAAGATAAAATGTGTACAAATTACACAAAAAGAAGACCATATTACCATTATCATTCATCTCAATGGTGTCACACCAACTCTGTCTGATTAAACCACAAGAACACACACAGCCTCAAGCTGCTTTTACGTCACAGACAGGACAAATACGAGACAAACTTTAAGGATCCTCCAAAACCCAATTATATATATATAGGCTATTACATATTTGTCACAGATACATTTAAATGACCAACAATAGAGATGCTATTTGACCTATGTGTACCTTCAGATAATTTGTTTTCAAATTTTTCTAATTTGACCCTTCTCGTGAACATAAGTGAACTAATCTAGCGTCATTTTTTCAATTTTTAGGCCCCGTCCACACGGAGACGCATTTCTGTGAAACCGCACAATTTTTTTATCGGATAGGTGTTTCGTCCACACGGATCCGGCGTTTTAGAACGGTGAAACCGCTATTTTTTGAAACCAGAGCTGCGTTCCAGTTCGGTTTTTAAATGCCCTTCCCTCGCTAACTTCCCTCGGTCTCGTTGACTCGGATGTACGTCATTGCTTACGTTGCACGAGTGCCCACTTCTGGCGGAACCTTTGCAATGGGCTGAACTGGAACGTCCTGAGCCCTTGATCACTTGGAATCCGCAATGGAGCGGATTTATTATTTATTTTTTCCCCTTACAAATTTGTTTAATACAGCATTCTATATGTATATATGTGTGTTTTAAATGTTTTAAAAAAATAATTAATATATCACAGAATTGTTTGTGGTAGGGTAAATTAAACGCGATATGCGGTGACGTCATAATCGTATTGCATTGTGGGTTATGGAGCTGCCTTAAGTGTACATGTGAAGTAGACTCGGTTAAAATCGAGGGAGCGAGGGTCTGTCCATGTAAACTTCCCTCGTCCACTTCACGAAGTGGAACGCACTTCAAAATGGCGGCAGCAATTCCCCCGAGGGGAAGTGTGTAGGGAAGTTCGCGAGTGCGTGTCTAAAACTGGAGTGGAACGCAGCCCGGGTCCCAGAGTGGATACATTTGAAAACGCCGTCTTTGCGTTATCGTGTGGACGGGGCATTCCGTATATTTTCTGAAACGATTATGTCATCACCCCACGTGTCGACCCTAGTCAGACGCGCTAACACCACAAAACAGCACCAACAACAGCAATAGCCGACTCTACATGCTTGTGTTCGTACTGCAGAAGCTACTGAGCCAAAATAAAGCGTTATTTCAACAACGCTGTACTGTTCGTTCAAACCGCCGCCGGCGGGAGGGTCAAAGTAAATGACTAGTTGTGGCAACCAATCGGAATCCTCTCAAGCGAGGACCTCTACATTCTGATTGGTTGCCGCCGAACTGCGTCATAGCTCATTACCATAAAGTTGACTTGGGCTGCGTCCGAAACCTAGGTAGCGGTCTTGCTGCCTCGCTGTCTTATAAGAGAATGACTTGTACGGCAGCGTTTGTGCATGAAGGCACCTCACGAAATTGATTTCGGACAGACTTCTGAGGCAGCGTAAGAGTTTAATGATCTACAGCAATATAGCGCGAGCTTTGGTGAGAACTAAACAAATATTTAATTATTACAGTAGTAATTTCTCGATAGAAATGATATCAAAATTGAAATATGTTGGTCAAAATCGTACATTTATACACAAACTGAGCAGCAAACGCAACTTTCGGACGCCATCTTTATTTTTGTAGCTCAACTGTCACAGAATGGAAAGCACAGGATTGTGGGATATCAAAGGCAGCTAAGGATACATCCATGCTTCCTTCAAAAATCGATCTGAGGAAGGTATCTCATGAGACAGGAAGTGAAGCTAACATTGGATTCGGACGTGCCTTGATGCCTTACTACCTTGAAATGTGTCCTCAGAAGGCAGCATTTTCCAGTTTTCGGACGCAGCCTTGATTTCAATAACTCTCCTCGACGCTCTCGCCGGAGGCCCGGAGCTCGCCGCCGGCTCTCATTGAAAATGAAAGACTTCCTGTCACTTTGACGCTCTAGCCGCTGGCGGTGTGAACACTGTGGCTGCGTCCGAAATCACATACTACATGAGTAGGTACTACATTTGAATTTGAACGTACTTCCCGACCGTTAAAAAAGTACGTTCTATATAGTATGAATATGGGTAGTATGAATGGAATTCGGACGTACTACATCCGCCATGTTAATGTTGTTACGTGTCATACGTCGTCACAACAGCGCGAAAATTTAAAGGGCCCGCTATTACTCCGCTTTCATCAGCAATGTTTTTATTAATGCTTACCGCTTTTATCAGTGTTTTAACGTCGATTCAATAAACAGCTCAAAGGAGGTATCGGTCAGCTGCTCGCATATCACGCTTTCTTCAACAGCTTGTTAAATATGTCAAAGTATAATCGCCTATTTAGCTAGCAAATTTTACCTCAGAATAAAAAGACATCTGTGAACATCACTACAGAGGCTGATTTGGAGCAACGAAATTAAGTAATTTATATGCATTCATTCATAATAAAAATACACGAGAAGCAAAAGACATGAATCAAACAAACTTGAATACATATTTAAATAATGTGTAGATAGAGAGAGGGAGAGAGAATACACAACATAGCCTGAATATTATATACAATATATACATAAATACAATGATAATACTATATACATATTCCTAAAAAAACTTGTTACAAACTGAGCTCTATAACTACTGCCTCCTGAATGTTGCTGTCCGTTAAGTTTTCTAGTTTCATTAAACTGCTTAACAACGAACGTCTCCGTTAAATAAAACAGTGTTAACAAGCTGATGTAACGTTATCTCGACCTGTTCGTTAGCTTGATGTGCTGTCAATAATAATGATTAAACATCTTTTTACAGCGGACTCTCAAAATCTTCTCATGGATTTACATTGTTTAAACTTTAAATAAGTCAGCCGTTTACTTACATTATGTTAAACAAGTGCAATTTAACCACAAAAACACTCTTTTTCCCTGAGGTACTGAAGGACTTGAAAACAGCTGCATATCGCCGCTTTCAGCCATTTTCGAATATGAAGAATCCTCTCCTGTGGCATCACGGGATAGCGCAGCGTCCATCGTATGCCTACTACAGAATTCGGGCGGAAGCTGTAGGTCATCCGGGTACTTCTCGCCTACTGTTTTTCGAATACTATGAATTCGGACATACTACTCGCCTCACATACTGTTTTTCACATACTGTATAGTAGGGAAGTATGCGATTTCGGACGCAGCGACAGTAAGCTTTGCTATTTGTAATCAGCGGGCAAGGTTTATGCTCCAAGTCTCCTTCGCTGCTTTAAGTGAATTTCTATGACAGAATTACAGCGCCACATAATGGTCTGGCATGTATACTACATCATTTTGAGCCGTTTCACTGGTTTCGTGAACGGCTACGCAGATATTTCTTGATACGGCGCCGTGTGGACGGGATTTTTTTTTTAGAACGAGGAAAAAAAATAGATCGGATTGGGGTAAGCTCCGGCTTCGTGTGGACGGGGCCTTACTTTTGTTTTTAATCGCACTTTGTTCTAATTCACCAAATGGAAAGACAATAAAACCAAAATGGGCAAACTTGAATAATCGATCTGTACATAGGCAGGAATAAAGCCCCTTTGCGCTGACTGGTCAACCAAAGATCAAGCCGTGCGGTCATCAGTACTCAGTTCCACACAACAGAATATAATAGTAGTCATCTGCTACAGTTGTATTTCATCTCTTTCTTCTCAATCAGCTTTTCAAATCTTCCTTTTTTTTTTTTTTTTTTTTTTTACATAATATGATTTAATATGAAATGGTGAAATTCTGCATAATATTCTAAACTTCTACACCTGTTAAGGTAATTTCCATTGTCCATTATGTCTCCTCTCTCTCTCTCTCTCTCTCCAGCTGTTAACTTGAAATTACTGCAAATGCTGCAATTCTTGGTTCATATTGGAATAACTGCAGCATCTGAATAAAGACAAATGTTCAGTTCTGTAACTGACATTACTTGTACACTAAATTTCTTGTAAATAAATATGTAAATGGAGAATGATTTAAGTTCATGTACATCTACACACATAAATATTACAACAGACAGACAGATATGAAAAAAACATCTTTATTGTTGACATACATCAGTTGTGAATAAAAATACTGAATTATGATTATTATTTAGTGATTTTGACCCTTCAATTTAGTAAATATTCTTCAAGAGAAGCGAGAGCATTAGAAAGCTTCGAAAGCTTAGAAAGTTTTTCACTTTGGTTTGAGCACAATATCGGTGAATCCGTGCACCTGAGTGAGCTGACGGCAGTCCATCGATGCCAGGAGCTTCTGAGAGCCGGAGACGGTGGGAACAAACTTCTCCATCAGTGTAACCGTCGCAAGCTTCTCCACATCACTGACAGACAGAAACACAATATCAACTCTGGAAGATTTTCACTCTCTGAACATCATATTTAATGTAGTACAATTTATGTTTTTAAACAAATCTGAAGTGCATGAACATGTCACAGCTGAAATAAAATGCTGTTAAACACTGAAAGTCTTACCCATACAAGATCTTTCTGATGCTCTGCATTCCCAATCCCATCCGGAACAAAACGTTCTTCAACACTTATGACAGCGGGTTCTGGAACGTGGTTTCTCTCCATCAACTTTACCTCCAACTGAGTTAGAAGTTTGAATTCGAATCAATCGAATCAATTTATGAAAGCAGAACGAAATAAAATACTGTAAAGATAAACACAAACAGTAATTAAGGTATAGAATGAAATAAATCATTATCCTGTACAAACCTTGGAGAGCTTGTGGTTTCTCTCCATCAACTTTACCTCCAACTGATTTAGAAGTTTGAATTCGAATCAATCGAATCAATTTATGAAAGCAGAACGAAATAAAATACTGTAAAGATAAACACAAACAGTAATTAAGGTACAGAATGAAATAAATCATTATCCTGTACTAACCTCTCCGTTCAGCTTGTGGTTTCTCTCCATCAACTTTACCTCCAGTGACGCCTTCTCTCTCTCTTCATTTCTGTGATTAAACTATTCATATCCAGCATGGACTGACATATATTGTCTCCTTCATTTAAAACGTTTACTTTTTAGAAATAATATTCACACTATGAAGTTTCTGAATCTGTGAGCAATATGTGAACTCCTTTCAACAAGTGGGCTGCTGCTGCTTCGTTTCGTTAACAGAACTTAGACTACAAATTAGTGCATTAGCGCCACCTACTGGGAGTATGGACAAGAAAACACACCACCCTTCATATCGTTTTCAGCTCCTTCAGTATCTGAACCTCACACACCGTCCAGACTCAGAGCAAACAAATAGTACTCCACACTATATCGTAAGCATATTTGAAAAATGGTTTTCTTCTGTGCTGCACTGAGAATAAACATTGTTGACGAGAATTTCATAAATGTATTTACATTGTTCTGACAAAAAAATGCAATAAAGCAATACTCACATATTTTAGTTTGATAAATCGGCAGAATCTCCTCAGACGGACCGCCAAAATAACCGTTGAAATTTAAATGGCTGAGATTCGCGCTTCAGGATCGTGACGTGTGCACTGGTCGTACAGTGGGCATTAAGGAACTAAACAAAACTACACATATAGTCTGTCTATATATTTATTACACTGTTACGCACTCAGCAGAGATGAATTAGGAACTGATTCATATTTTTGATTATGGGCGGAGCTATATGACATCACTGCACGTGTGTAAAGACTTCAGGGAAAGTGAAACTTAACAGGTGAACTGGAAGCTTCTTAAAAACAACATTTCTCTTCAGAAACTCTGAAATTAACGATCAAATCTGATATTCACTCAAAGGTAAGTGATGGAATTTTAAGTTCACTAGTTTAATAGCATGAAGAAGTAGGCCTATGTTGGTAAAATTATAGTTTGTGTTCATGCCACATATCAGAAACAGAAGTAGCTACTTGAACTGCAGACAGAATAAACAAAATTCAGTGAAAAGTCCATTAAACAGAACTGCCATCTTGTGTTTACAGATATTTATTAAGTGGGTTATTGAAAAATTACACTTCCACTCATTTTATTTGTTGTCTTTTATAAAATATATTTTCATGATGGCATTAAAATGTTGTAAAAACCTCTTAAATTTGCTGTACTGTGGCTCCCAGAGACATATGAAGAGTTTGGTTCCAAAACACGATAAACTCCATTTTCAAAAAAAAAAAAAGGAAAAAAAAAAAAAAAAAAGTTTCTGCCAAAATCAGTATTGGATCTGGTCGGTATTGAAAAGTACTTGATTAATTTTGTGCAAAATGCGAAATCCATCGTGTTATTCTGTCATGTTTTCTCCCTTTCTTTCCAAAACGTCTCCTTTTTCTGCAGAACGCGATATATCTGCTAAACCAATCACAGCGCTCCATTCCACCCACTTTAAACATTGAAGGCTTTTTTAAAAAGCCATTTTAATACCAATGTACTCGGCAAATGTGTTTATTTAACCGTGCGGTGGCGCCAGATACTCTTCAATCGGCAATGACAAATAATTTATAACATTACCAAGATGACCCGTTGAATTCATTTTGGGAGCAACGGCTGAATGTTTTTAGTAAAATGTCTGTATATAAGATAAATATTGGCAAAGTTCAGACGCTGTCATATATGTGAATCAACTTACTTTGTTGTGTATTTTCAATTTGAAAATAACTTTTATATTGATTGATTTTGGGAAAAAAATAATAATACGTTTTTATAATAAACTTTTTAAAAATCAAAATGTAGATTTTTTAACGTATTTTAAACGTATTTTTAATGTTTTTATAACCAAAGGATGCTATGTGAAAGTTTGAAACAGAAAATAGTGGTTTTCATCTTGCCACTTTCTTGGTAAAGAAAACAACTTTTTACTTAAATTAATCAAAATGGAGTTATTGCGTTTTGGAACCAAACTCTAAATATTTAGTTTCTGTATTTAGTACCTTCAGTTGTTTTTCTACCACTCACTAGTACACTACTGCAGTGCCACAGAGCTGAAAGTACAGACCAGCAATCAGACCAGAAGTTAGTGGTGGAGCTTATAGGCTCGGTGTGGTTAGGGTTAGTGTTGGAGGAGAGGGTCTGACATTCTTTGACTTTGATATAAACAGTGGTACATAAATAATCATTGTTATTTATAATAGTATTTAACATGCAACATCCATAGCCTAATTTATTCAGTGCATTTAATTATGAAAGTTGCTCTCTTCAGCAATGTAGATGATATATTATCATTTTTTTTTCAGTCATGGCATCTTCCAGTGGTCCAGCACTAAATGAGGAGCTCCAGTGCTCCATCTGTCTGGAAGTGTTCACTGATCCAGTCACCACTCCATGTGGACACAACTTCTGCAGATCCTGCCTGAGCATGAACACACAGACCTACTTCTGTCCGTTCTGTAAAGAAAGATTCAGCAGAAGACCTGATCTCAAGATTAATTCAACACTCAGAGAGGTTGCACAACACTTTAAGGAGAAGCTCAATCTAGGAGAATCTGAAGTGTTCTGTGACATCTGCAATAAAAGAAAGCAGAAAGCTGTGAAGTCCTGCCTGATGTGTCAAAGCTCTTACTGTGATGATCATCTGGAGCCTCATCTCAGAGTCCCACGTCTGAAGAAACACACACTGATCAACGCTGTGGAAAATCTGGAGGATTATATATGCCAGAAACACGAGAGACCTCTGGAGATGTTCTGCAGAGATGATCAGACGTGTGTTTGTCTGTTCTGCGCTGAAGGAGAACACAGGACTCACAACACTGTTCCTATAGAGGAGGAGAGTCGAGAGAAGAAGGTAAAGAGTTACAGACAAAACACTTTAAACTCACTGTGAAATGCAGTTTTCTTTCCTGTGTCTTTGCATGTTGAAGAACCTGACCCAAATCCAATGGTCTTTAATTTCTTCTGATAAAAGCTTTTTGTTACTCGCAAATCTGTCAGGATTAAAAAATTCAAAACTATAATTTTGAATTCGTGTGATCTTTAAATGGTTTAAAAAGATTTTTTTTTTTTTTTTTTTTTTTAAATAAGACTGTCAGAAGATGGAAACATAAATTCAGTGATAAATGTTTTTCTCTGTATGTAGGATCAGCTGGTTCAGACACAGACAGATGTTCATCAGATGATCCAGGACAGAATGAAGAAGATTAAAGAGATCAAACACTCAGTAGAGCTGAGAAAGGTTTGTGCTTTAATCAATCAGAGTTCATTTCCTGACTCATGGTCCTTTTCAATCCCCCTATCCCATTTCACTTACTGTTTAACTATCCTACCAAAAAATATATCTCAATAAATGTTATGCACCATCATATTTCAATCTAATAAATACATTGAATTAAAATGAGAGTTCTGCCAGTAACCCTCAAGTTGCTCTATTATTTTTTTCCAAAGAGCACAAATCTTGGTGTATTGCACTTGAGTGTATTTTGTGTTTCACTGAAAATTATGCATTTTAAGTGACATGCGGTTAATTGATGATGAGAGAATTTTCATTTTGGGTTGAACATGTAATATGTAATATATTAGCAAATAGAACATCTTTTAACTGTTTTCATTCATCAGAGAAACACAGAGAAAGAGAAATCCTCCAGAGTTGAGATCTTCACTGATCTGATCCGCTCCATTGAGAGATGTCAGTCTGAGCAGCTGAAGATGATGGAGGAACAGCAGAAAGAAGCAGAGAAACAGGCTGAAGATCTCATTAAAGAGCTGCAGCAGGAAATCACTGAGCTGAAGAAGAGAAACACTGAGCTGGAGCAGATCTCACACACTGATGATCATCTCCACCTCATACAGGTCTGTGAACATCTGTCTCATCATGTACAATATTACAGGACAAACACTCTGTTCTGTAAGATTCACACAACTGGCCCAACGACGGTGTCCAGTGGTGCAGCTGAAGGTTTCCTGCATGTTCTGTCTTTTTGGTGTGCTTTTATCTGACTTTTATCTGACTCAATTTTATCATGACCTCAGATTTAGGTTGGAATATCAGGATCAGGGAACAACTTGATGGAAAATAAATCACAGTGCTCAAGAACAGAGTGATCTTCCCTCAGACATCCAATACAGAACTCATGAGGGTCATGAACACGGCAGCCACTTGATGGAAGTGACTTTTCTTTTTTTTTTTGGAAAGGCTTCACTTTTTTGTATATTTTTCACTATTAATCTGGAGTGTCTTACCTCAATTGTGTTAGAAAGGTCCTGCATAAAAATATTGAATTAACTTCTTTAAAAATATAAAAATAACACACTTAACAGTCCTCTTATCATGCTATTAAAAGTCCAAAGATGAAGATGAGTCAAGGGATTCCTAAAACAAGTCCACGAGACAGTGTGTCTAAGCACAAGCGTTACACAAACAATAACAGACAGTGAAACGAAACTCACAGGAACTTAAATCTACTGTAATGATGGGTCAACAACGTGAGGATCCATTTGCAGCGTCTTTATTAAGACAAGATAGCACAATGCAAACAGGGACAAGACAGTAACGTAATCAGGGACAGGTTGTGTTTCACTGACAGGCGGCAATGACAGGCGGCAATGAAACAAGGTCTTACAACAGGCAGGGATCATGGCAGGCGGCAAGCAAACAGAGTCCAGGAAACAGGCAGAGATCAGGGTCGGCAGCAAAGGTTCACAGAGGTAAGGCAGTCCAATCGATAACAGGTTAACAGTCCACAAGAAAACGCTTAGAAATGATCACCAAGGCAAATCAAGACTTCGCGGTGCATGGATGTGTGTGTGAGTGTTTTATGGAGTGAGTGTGATGTGGTGCAGGTGTGTGCGCAATCAGTCCCAGGAATGAGGGCCCATGGGTAATGTAGTCCAGATGAGAGCAAGTCAATATTCCGGTGACGGCTCCCTCCGGCGGCCGGGATGAAGAGCCGCGGGAGCCGTATTCATGACATCTACACAGATAATGAACAGAATACAAGATGTTTCAAATTAATCAGTAACCATAGTAACAAACAAAAGAAAACAGGAAACAATGCTGAGCAAATTAAAGTTAATGAAAATGAAACTAAGACAAGATAACTGAATAAGTGTGACATCTCTCTCTCCTGCTGTAGATGTGCTCATCCCTGTCCAGTCGTCCACACACCAAGAACTGGACTGAGATCCGGATTGACTCTGATGTGAATGTGAACTCTCTGAAAAGAGCTCTGACTGAACTGAGGAAAACTCTACATGGGAAACTAAATGAAAAACTCAGTCAAACTGGTATGTGAATATCAAATACAGTGTATAGATATTTTTGTTAGTAACTATGTAAGAAAATACATTTTCAAGGACTATTATGGGATAAAAGGGCAACACTTTATTTTATAGTGTCATTGTTACATGTAGTTAGTATGGTAATAACTATAAATGATGTATAATTACATGCTGCAACTAATCCTAACCAAACCCTAATCCTAACCCTACAGTAAGAACATGTAGTTTCTTAATATTACTCAACACAAATGTTTAATGACAGTGTAACAAAGACACCTTAAAATAAAGTGTAACCAATAAAATTTTAGCATTGGTGACCTGCTGCTGGTCATCACAATTATTTAATCTCTGTCTGCAAACGTTCACAATGTTTCAAAAATATAACCACAATATAACTTAAACTTGCAATGTTAGCATTAAACTGGTATGATAAAATCACTTACTAAACCTAGTCTATGTGAGGATAAATCCAAACTTTAACTTATGCCATAACCAGTTACTGCAGTATTACTTTAACTTACTTCAGAGACATATAAGCAACATGACATAACTATCCATGTACAAACAATAATACATAACCAGAAATCACTACATGCCACTGATGCTGTTAATAGAGATAAACTCACTGTAAACCTGAAATTATTCCTATAATAATTCATCATTATATTGTCATCAGTGTCCACAGAGTTGAAGTTTGTGCAGAAGTTTGCAGGTACAGTGACTGACACCATTTTCTTCAATACACTGACAATACTTTGCTAATTATATACTGTACTTATGAAAGTGTTTGATCTGAAGTTGATTGATAATGTCTGATCTCTCTCAGTGGATGTGACTCTGGATCCTGATACAGCTTATCCACGTCTCATCCTGTCTGATGATGGAAAACAAGTCAGTCATGGAGACATTAAGCAGGACGTCCCAAAAACACCAAAGAGATTTGATAAGGGTCCTTGTGTTCTGGCAAAGCAGGGATTCAGTTCAGGGAGATTTTACTATGAGGTGCAGGTGAAGGGAAAGACTCAGTGGGGTTTTGGAGTGATTAAAGAATCCATTAACAGGAAGGGGGAGATCATAATGACTCCTGAGGATGGATACTGGACTGTGATTCTGAGGAATGAGAATCAATATAAAGCTGCTGATGATCCACCTGTCTCTTTATCTCTGAAAGTGAAACCTGAGAAGGTGGGAGTGTTTGTGGATTATGAGGAGGGTCTGGTCTCTTTTTATGACGTGGACTCCAGATCTCATATCTACTCTTTCACTGGTCAGACTTTCACTGAGAATCTCTATCCATTTTTTAGCCCATGCCATAATGATAAAGGTAAAAACTCAAAGCCACTGATCATCACACCTGTCAACTGAAACAAACAAAAAACATCAAATCTGAAAAGATTAAATATGGATGTGATGTTCTTAGAATATGTAAATAAAAACCAAAGAAGAATTTGCACAATCAAGTAGATTTTACTTACAAATATAAAGAAAATTTAAATGCAAATTTTAGTGCAAAAAGAAATGTATATTCAGGCCTTTAGAAAAAAATAGTCACTGACAAAACATGAACTATAATGAAATATTTGTGAGTTATATGTACATGTAAATGGAAAATTTGTTACACATCTATATATTTCTTTTGTCTTTCATTAATACTTTGCTTTTCAAATTGAATATGAAATTGTTTCTACATGTTATTTTGTAAAGAAATCTCTGAAGCCATTTTCTCTCTCCAGCTGTTAACACTAAATTACTTGTGAAATATTGTGATTTTTGGTTTATATTGTAATATCTGAATAAAGTCAAGAGTCTTGAATTCTATAACTGATATTGATTGTAAACTAAATTGTTTGCTAATAAATATGTAAATACACATTTGAGAATGATTTGAGTTCATGAACATCTGCTCAGAAACAACAGACAGAATATGAATAAAACAGGATCTTTATTGTTGACTTTCATCAGTTGTGAATGAAAATACTGAATTATTATTTAGTGTAGATGATCATTAAATCTAGTAAATATTCTTCAAGAGAAGTGAGAGCATTAGAAAGCTTCACAATGAAAGAGTTTTTCACTTTGGTTTGAGCACAATATCGGTGAATCCGTGAACCTGAGTGAGCTGACGGCAGTCCATCGATGCCAGGAGCTTCTGAGAGCCGGAGACGGTGGGAACAAACTTCATCAGCACCAGTCAGAGAGGAACCAGGAGTTCAGAGAACAGAACCAACACTGGATCAGATCTTGCCATGGATAATGATGATGGTGCAGATAGTGAATGTGTTGAACCTGAAGAGATGACAAACCGAGCTGTTGAAAGATCAGATCTGAATAATCCAGTTTAAATCAGGATCACCAGCTGCTCTCAACATACTCACCTCCTTAATACACATCTCCATCTGAATCTTTAATGCCATACCAGACCTTACCCTGTGTGTGAATACTGAGAAAAGAGTAATCAAAGAGTAAATGTGTTTTAAGAAAATTGGGAGATTTGTCTGGGAGAGTGTGACCCTCCTACATGGAGCTAAGGTTAAATTAAATTAATTGCATATATTTTATGTATTTATAGTTTTTTTAATGACTCTGATATATTATAATGAGTGTATATTAATAAAAGTGAATGGAGCTGCATTTTCTAGAACACTGAGTGACAGATGAGGACAGAGTTGCCATGACGACTGCAGCACATCTCCAGTAAACACTGTTCGACTGAAGACTCTCCTTTATTTACTGAAAAGGTTAGTAAAATGATCAAATGTTTACTGTCCAATTAATGCTGTTCAATTAGATATCTATAACATTAGTAACTTTAGAGTAAATCATGCAGAAGTTCACTAGTGTTTTAGGATTTACACTAAATTTGAAGTAATTTTATGAAAGAAAAAAAAAAACATTTGTAACACGTATTTACTACCCAATTTACTATATGAAAGAGTTGTGTGAATGAGTCTAGACTGACTACATGTTGATATGATTTATTTGTTGTTAATGAGTGTTTATATTGGTGTCTATATAAAATGTTCCTGGTTTAAAATACAGTGAACTTTAAGTTTAATAGCTCTGAGTGTTTTCAGTAAAGTAAACACAGAGGACTGCTTGACTGAAGACACACTCTCATCTCTCTCCTTTATTTAATAAAAACACACATTCTCATCTGTTGAGCGAGGTCTGCGACAATCAGATTTAAACTTTATTTTAACTTTAAACTCACTGTGAAATGCAGTTTATTTCCTATTTGTTGCAGGTCATATTGAAAAGACTTGCAACTTTTATTTTAGCCAGTTCAACTGGACAAACACTTGTGAAGTTCAAGATGAGTCATGAAATTTAAAGTTAATTTTGTCAACTTTCAAGAGTACACAGGCATATATTACACTCAAAGCCAAGGAAGTCATGGGGTCTTAAAATGGTTTTCAAAATCATTATTCAAATGACATTTTTTCATAATATGGAAGTTACCTGTGATTTTCTCTGTAGCTGCTTCAGACACAGACAGATGTTCATCAGATGATCAGGACAGAATGAAGAAGATTCAGGAGATCACACACTCAGTAGAGCTGAGAAAAGTGAGAGGAAGTTAAAAATGCAAAATTAATATTGCATTATAATATTCAAGCCCATGTTCCCAACAGTATGAAAGGCATTAGACAAGGGCAGCCAGTAACATCTGGATGTGCACAGGTGAATCATCACACTAGGTAAGCAAGCAAGAACAATAGCGAAAAATGGCAGATGGAGCAATAATAACTGACATGATCCATGATAATAATAATAACATACTTGAGATTAATCTTTATACAAAGTTTGGTTAAAAAAAATCCTGAAGCCTAAAAATTGATTGGTGATTAAAAAAATCCCATTGTTTTTGCCTATACATGTAATTTCATGCCATTTTATTTTTTAAACAACTTAGTCCTGGTGTCCACTACAGAGGACATGGCATAACATATGAATAAAATATAACTTTTGTTTTCCCCCATTTGTTTCTTATGCTCTAAACAATGTAATGACGTGAAAAAATACTAAATTAAAAAAAAAAAAATGGGTCTCAGGAGTATATGTTTAAATGTCTATAGTGTTTCCCCTAGTGAAAAATTAGTATACTTAAGCACAATTTTTTTGTATGTACTTTAGTATAACTAAATCTACTTGTGGCACGCTATATATTGGTATACTTAAAGTCTGCTAAATTGGAACAACTAATTTTGTACTAAATGCATTTTAGTTGTCCAAAAGCAGTACTGAAGTTCTAAAGTTGAATTAAATATACTTGTTTGTGCTAAAGTGGAACTATTCCAAGTATACTTAAGTACACTGTAAATATTCTTGTGTTTAAGTTTTGAAATGCAGAATTCACTCAGCATTAACTTCAAATGTATTTTGGTGACATTAGAATTGCAATTCAATTACATTATAAGAGTGTTGAACATTAATATTATACTGATAACATACTTTTAGTGATTTTAAAACACATTGCAATGGCATTCCAAGTGAACTTGTAGTGTGCTAATGGCATCATTATAGTGTGCTTCAAATAGACTACAATAAAGTAATCTTTATAAATCAAGTTACAGCTTTAGAATATGCCTTTTACAGACAGCTTCAGTATACCAGTAACTTATCCAGTGAACATCAGTGAGACAATGGGAACAGATTTATATATATATTGTTTGCAGGAATAACTGGATTAAAAGACTGCGAATCGCCGACAAAAATATTAATACAGACACAGTAAGTGGTGCATGAAAATAAACGTGAAACGGCCTGTTGCTATACAACACGAACGTGCATTAAACTTTAAGCTGTTGAAAAGTGCTATTGAATTAAATTAAACAATAGCCTGATATTCAAAGTGTGAGCAAATTATTAAAAAAGGTAAATGTCATAATTATAAAACTTACTTATGATTATTTTTTGCAACTCGAAACACATTTCCTGTAAACTTTTATCTAGGCCAATACTATTTTTATACTAAACAAGTAGAACTCAAATACTGTTCACTGAATTGGACATTTAATCATAACAGGTCAACATAGTATTCAACAAAAATAAATTACTGAAGTAAAAATGTAACAAATGAAATCAATTTATTTGCAAATTTCTCATGGTTACGTCTGAGCTGGAGGCAAAAGTTGGGTTTGAAAATTCTGCCCTTACAGCCAATTAGCAGAAACAAACTATGTTTCAGTTCATACCTCATGTTTTCTGTGGTTTGCACAAAAAGAAAGTCTCATCTAAAAAATTATATGGCATCATCTAAAAATAATTTGTTCATTCTCGGATTTGAAATACATTGAGATTGTGTCTTTAGCTACAATGACTTTCTAGACTCTAAAGTTTCCTTCTGACAAATCTGCCAAAATCTGCAACACAGATTCCCAATAGTGTGCACCCCAGAGAGTTCGGCTGTTTAGCAAAACCGATTGTTGGTGAGTGTGATGGCATTGGCTTTATGGCATGTTCAAAACATGTCAATCATTGTGGTTCAACCAATAGTAGGACGTTGGGGCAGGCCAATGGAGGTCAAGGTTTAGCTTCAGTAAGTCATGTCAGAAAGAATGTATTTAAAATGCACATGAACATCAGCACAAATTTAAGTAACTCTGGATTTCCTTAAGAGTTTCTGTACATGACGGTGAGAAAACATGTCAGAGGCAATGGATGCAGAGTCTGCCTAGTGAAAAACCCTACCAAAATGCATTTAAAATAGGCCTACATTCATTTCACACTAAATAAAAAACCATCAATATATAGTGGTCAGCATGTGAAGTAGATAAAAAAAAGTTAATCAAAGTTGTCCTTAGAAGAAGGTTTTAGGATAACTTTGATGAAGGGTTTTGATCTGCTCCAAATGTTGACTATTTACAGACACACTGACATAAATATTTCAATTAAACTTTATTTGCAGTTCTTCTTTATTGCACAATGCATATTTCTAAATTTTACAATGTGTTTAATATCACTATTAGTAAGGATTGTATGATCACTGTATAATTTGAATGCAATATGTATATACTTATATTAAAGTATACTTGCAATAGTTCCACTTTAGCACAATCAAATATACTTAAGT
The DNA here is from genome assembly GCF_018812025.1 of Megalobrama amblycephala. NCBI lineage: Eukaryota > Metazoa > Chordata > Actinopteri > Cypriniformes > Xenocyprididae > Megalobrama > Megalobrama amblycephala. The sequence continues at coordinate 1,920,347 of NC_063067.1, forward strand.
ATGTCTTTAGTTGGACCTCAACACAAAAATACTTGTTCCAATTTAGCAGACTTTAAGTATAGCAATTTAGTATACTAAAATTACAATTGCAGGGTATTTATAGTACATGCAAATGTAAATACAATTGTAGTACACTTAGCATAAAATAACTGCATTTCAAATAGATTTTAGTATATTTATTTTTCACTAGGGTCTACATGCTATTTAAGGATATCTAGCCATTTTCTCTCTCCTCTCCAGCTGTTAACATTGAATTAAAGTGTTCAATTCTATAACTGATATAGCTTTCAGCTGACAGATTTCTGTGATGAAACCATCAATATCCAGCATGGACAGATCAGTTCCTACTGATTTACAACACATCGCATCCATACCACATCACATTTGCCATACCTCGGGTGAAGACTTTGCTCGCTTTTATGTTTTTGTATTTTTATTCTGTATCTTGTTATTAAACCAAAGCCATTGTATTTGGTGATTCGTAAACCTCTCTAAACACGTCTCAGAGTGAAATTACTTATACATAGAACTATTATCGATATCTGTAATTTATTTACTTCATCGAGCCTCAAGAGCATCAGATCCTGACTGAGCTGGTGTGGACTCCACCTTGACAACGCTCTCAATCCAAGGTAAGACCGAATCTTTTGATGCAGTCAAGGATTGTAGAGACGTGTATTTGATTAATTGGAGGATGAGGGGGATAACAAATACAACAACACGGTAAAAAAGACATCTTTCTCTTTTCTGGCTGCCGTTATCAATCGCTATCTTTATTTTTTCCCTCTTTTTGAAAGTTGTGAAAACAGTATTATGGAGTTTTTCTTTTGCTATTTGCACAAATGGAAACACAAAAAAAATATATTTAATGAAGTCTCTCATTCACCACTATAAAAGTTTACCCAACTAATGACGTTAAAGTGTTTGCACACTCAGCAGGGATGAATTAGAAACTGTTCCATATTCATGACTGTGGGCGGGGCTATGACATCACTGCAGCTGAGAGTAAGAATTCAGTGAAGGTGAAACTAAATAAAACAGATGAACTGGAAACTTCTTTAAACTTTATTCAGACACACAGAAGCTAGTGATCACAGGTGATATTCACTCAAAGGTAAGTGATGGAAATGTAAGAGCTTGTTCGGCAGTTTTAAACTCTGGAATACTATTAGAATATTGTTAATGAGTATGTCATTCTGGCTGTAAAGTAGAGTTTAATATCATTTGTCATGTCACACAACTAAAAGACTTCAGAAACAGAAAGTACTTGAACTGCCCTTTTATCCTGTGTTGTCTTTCATATACAAAAAAAAAAACCCTCGCCGTATGATCAGTTTTATATAAAGTCAGGTGTCTCCAGAAGAGATACTATTTTCAGTATTATTTTTCCAACAGGACAGAAATGAAATCTAGTACTTTTGATTTGATATCAGTGGTTACTAGTTTAACATATAGTACATTATAATTAGCAGACTCACTATTATTTCAACTCCAAACATAAAATGATCTTATTTTGTTGCCTTGATGGGTGTTTGTATGACATAAAATATAAGGATATGAACATGAATTTTTCTTATCAGGTTTTTGAAGAGGAAATGCACAAGTAATTCAAGACTGCTGAAGTGCGGTCATACCTGTGGTTGTGTAGCCTAGAGCAACTGTTGAGCAACACACTGAGATGACTCATTGTTCCAAAGACATATTAAAGATCTGTTCAAAATAAACTAATCATTCATGATCAACCCATCACTTTAACAACTAACAACCTATGCTACGCAAGTACATTTATGACGGCACTTCAGCAGCTAAATTCTTATTCTATCTTGTAAACTGGGGCCGGTTGCATAAACCACAAAGACTAGTCTTAAAAGTTAAGACACTAATGTTTTTCTTGAAGAGTGGTCTTAATTTTTTTAAGTCTTTTACAGAAAAAGGTAGATTGGAGTAATTTGAATTGGAAAAATAACATTGGTTAACCGCAAGTTGGTCAAACTAGTTCTTAAGACACAGTCTTAATATAGTGACTAAGTTTGTGTAACTGGCCCCTGTGTGCATTTCTCTTGAAAAATCTGAAATTCAAGGAAATTCATGTTCATATCCATGCTCATGTTTTATGTCATACAAACACCCACAAAGCCAACAAAATAAGATCATTTTATGTTTGGAGTCAAAGTAAAACAACTCATAACTGGAACTGAATTGGAAAGAGTCACACAGTCCCAAACACTTTTCTGAACTACTGCTGCATGAGCTGATGGATGTCAAAAACAGCAGATACAGTGAAATATGTGTGATTTAAATGTCACTTGGAAAATAAATATTTAGTCAGAATATACAGCTAATTTTGATGGCCCATCAAAAATCTTTGAGTATTAGTATTATCAATTTTTTTCTCTTGCTTCTCTTCATTGTGTTGTCAGTCATGGCGTCCTCCAGTGGTCCAGCACTAGATGGGACTCTAAATAAAAAACTCAGTCAAACTGGTATGTAAATTTAAAATACAGTGGATTTGATTATCAGTTACTATCAAAGAAAATAATTTTTTCAAACAATATTCTGGGTTAAATTATAAAATAATGATAAAATTACTTACTAAATCACCCCCCCCCCCCAGCCCCACCCCAGCTTTATGTTCTGTACAGACCCTGCAAACTGTCAACATGTTTGTCCCATTGACTTCTATTGCATATTTCCTGTAAACACATTGTTTGTTTTGCATGTGTCAGGGAGTCAACTCAGTGATAATCTGAAATCATTCCCATGAAAAATTCATCATTATATTGTCATCTGTGTTCACAGGGTTGAAGTTTGTGCAGAAGTTTGCAGGTACAGTGACTGACACCATTTTCTTCAATACACTGACAATACTTTGTTAATCTGTATTATATACTGTACATATAAAAGTGTTTAATCTGAAGTTGACTGATAATGTCTGATCTCTCTCAGTGGATGTGACTCTGGATCCTGATACAGCGAATCCACATCTCATCCTGTCTGATGATGGAAAACAAGTCCGTCATGGAGACATTAAGCAGAATGTCCCAAAAAACCCAAAGAGATTAGAGGACAGATCTGTTCTGGCAAAGCAGGGATTCAGTTCAGGGAGATTTTACTATGAGGTGCAGGTGAAGGGAAAGACTGATTGGGGTATAGGAGTGGTCAGAGAATCCATTAACAGGAAGGGGGAGATTGCAGCGAGTCCTGAGAATGGAGTCTGGGTTCTGATGCTGGAGAATGAGAATGAATATATAGCTTATGATGATCCACCTGTCTCTTTATCTCTGAGAGTGAAACCTGAGAAGGTGGGAGTGTTTGTGAATTATGAGGAGGGTCTGGTCTCTTTTTATGACGTGGACTCCAGATCTCATATCTACTCTTTCACTGGTCAGACGTTCACTGAGAAACTCTATCCAGGGTTAGATCCATACCTTAATGATGAAGGTAAAAACTCAAAGCCACTGATCATCACACCTGTCAGTTAAAAAAATTTCCTCCAAAATATAAAACATGAAATCTGCAAAGATTATCTATGCATGAGTTGTTTTAGAGGATTAGAATTTGCAAAACAAAAAGTAACTGCACAATAATTAGCCTACATGGATTTCATGGATAATTCAAAGTAGAATGAAGCTTTGAGTCTAGTTCATGTGTAAGTACATTATATTGAAAAAGACATACATTAGATAAAATGTGAACAAATTACACAAAAAGAAGACCATATTACCATTATCATTCATCTCAATGGTGTCACACCAACTCTGTCTGATTAAACCACAAGAACACACACAGCCTCAAGCTGCTTTTACGTCAAAGACAGGACAAATACGAGACAAACTTTAAGGATCCTCCAAAACCCAATTACATATATATATATATATATATATATATATATAGGCTATTACATATTTGTCACAGATACATTTAAATGACCAACAATAGAGATGCTATTTGACCTATGTGTACCTTCAGATAATTTGTTTTCAAATTTTTCTAATTTGACCCTTCTCGTGAACATAAGTGAACTAATCTAGCGTCATTTTTTCAAATTTTTAGGCCCCGTCCACACGGAGACGCGTTTCTGTGAAACCGCACAAATTTTTTATCGGATAGGCGTTTTAGAACTGGCGTTTTAGAACGGTGAAACCGCTATTTTTTGAAACCAGAGCTGCGTTCCAGTTCACTAACTCGCCCTCGCTAACTTCCCTCGGTCTCGTTGACTCGGATGTACGTCATTGCTTACGTTGCACGAGGGCCCACTTCTGGCGGAACCTTTGCAATGGGCTGAACTGGAACGTCCTGAGCCCTTGATCACTTGGAATCCGCAATTTATTATTCATTTTTTCCCCTTACAAATTTGTTTAATACAGCATTCTATATGTATATATGTGTGTTTTAAATGTTTAAAAAAAAAAATTAATATATCATAGAATTGTTTGTGGTAGGGTAAATTAAACGCGATATGCGGTGACGTCATAATCGTATTGCATTGTGGGTTATGGAGCTGCCTGAAGTGTACATGTGAAGTAGACTCGCTCGGTTAAAATCGAGGGAGCGAGGGTCTGTCCATGTAAACTTCCCTCATCCACTTCACGAAGTGGAACGCACTTCAAAATGGCGGCAGCGATTCCCCCGAGTGGAAGTGTGTAGGGAAGTTCGCGAGTGCGTGTCTAAAACTGGAGTGGAACGCAGCCCGGGTCCCAGAGTGGATACATTTGAAAACGCCGTCTTTGCGTTATCGTGTGGACGGGGCATTCCGTATATTTTCTGAAACGATGATGTCATCACCCCACGTGTCGACCCTAGTCAGACGCGCTAACACCACAAAACAGCACCAACAACAGCAATAGCAGACTCTACATGCTTGTGTTCGTGCTGCAGAATACTGAGCCAAAATAAAGCGTTATTTCAACAACGCTGTACTGTTCGTTCAAACCGCCGCCGGCGGGAGGGTCAAAGTAAATGACTAGTTGTGGCAACCAATCGGAATCCTCTCAAGCGAGGACCTCTACATTCCGATTGGTTGCCGCCGAACTGCGTCATAGCTCATTACCATAAAGTTGACTTGATTTCAACTCTCCTCGACGCTCTCACCGTCCTAGACGCGCCGCGCCCGCCGGAGGCCCGGAGCTCGCCGCCGGCTCTCATTGAAAATGAATGACTTCCTGTCACTTTGACGCTCTCGCCGCGGGCGGTGTGAACACTGTGGCTGCGTTCTATATAGTATGAATATGGGTAGTATGTATGAATGGAATTCGGACGTACTACATCCGCCATGTTAATGTTGTTACGTGTCATGCCTCGTCACAACCGCGCGAAAATTTAAAGGGCCCGCTATTACTCCGCTTTCATCAGCAATGTTTTTATTAATGCTTACCGCTTTTATCAGTGTTTTAACGTCGATTCAATAAACAGCTCAAAGGAGGCGTCGGTCAGCTGCTCTCAGATCACGCTTTCTTCAACAGCTTGTTAAATATGTCAAAGTATAATCGCCTATTTAGCTAGCAAATTTTACCTCAGAATAAAAAGACATGTCTGTGAACATCACTACAGACAGGGGTGCCGCCAGGAATTTTGGGCCCCATGACAGAAAAATCTAATTGGGCCCCCTCTGCGCAGCTGTTGTCACCACATCTCTAGGACCTAACTGTCCCATCAAAAGCTTTACATAACTCTAATCAAAGGCTTGCAACTGTCTTACTTCTTGTAGTTCAATACTAGTACCAGGGCTGGACTGAGGCTGATTTTCATGCCGTTAAGTAAATATAATGCTATTAAATCCTGTCATCATTTACTCGCTCTCATGTTGTTCCAAACCTGTATGACTTTCTCTCTTCTGTAAAACACAAAAGAAGATATTCTGAAGAATGTTGTCAACCAAACCATTTTGGTTAAGCTACCCTTGACTCCAATTATTTTATTTTTTGTTATACAGAAAGAAAGTAATTCATGTTTGTAATGACATTAGGGTGAGTAAATTAAGACATTTTGGGTTGAACTACTCCTTTAAAACAATAACATTTTTAAAGAGTTAACACCTAATTTATGTAAGACACTGATATCTATCTTTCATGATGCTCTCATTGAAATAACATTTTACTTCAATTAAAATTCATAAGAACTATTAAAAATGTCATAAAACATATTTAAAGAAATAAAATATAAAGCTTTGTCCTTATCCCATGGGATACAGGCTTTAGAACTGTTATTATCCTTTAATTGCCCTGATGAAATTTACTATGGTTTAACTGTAAGATCATGGTAGACAGAGCACAGGTAAAACCATGCTTCTTATTACCTTGGGTATATGGTTTCTAAAATAAATAAACTATAGATTGTGTAATAAAATATTGTAAGCATAGAAAATACGAAAACAGTCTTTATGAAAGAAAGTGATTTATATTCCTCAATATTAAACATAAGTAGGTCTAATAATAGCAGCATTTTTAATAAATGCATTTCTGCCAAAACACCATATTTATTCACTGTTAGTAGCTGCAAGGTAAATTACTATAAAGGTGGTGGTTTTGGATTGACAAGCTTGTAGTTGTGTGTATTGGCGTTTTCCAATTTACCTCGTCATGTCTTTACATGGTCGCGGCTGTTTTCAGCAAGATTCACCACCGAACCTGTAATGTTCCCATATCACACGACTGTTTTAAACACAATTCTGAGACAAATCTGAAAGGATCAAGGCATCAAGCGACTTGCGCTGTTTATTACTTCATAGGGCGGCAGTGGTGAGCGGGTATATTTGCCTTTTGCAGTTTGTCATGCGCTCCAATTAAAAACAAAAAACAGCGCGGGAGGGGGAGGTCTCTCTCACTTTGGCCTGTCAGTTCAGAAGACAAACCAATGGGCCAGTCCTTCGCAAAAAAAAAAAAAAAAAAATAATAATAATAAAATAAAATAAAAAAAAATAACCTTTTATCGGCCCCAAAGTGCGTCGGCCCACCGGGAAAATGCCCGGTATGCCAGATTACCAGTCCAGCCCTGGTCTCTGTATTTCTTGCGCGCCGTGCATTGATTGACTGTCTGCGACTAACTAAACACCACTGTTGCCAACTATTTTCAAAGGAAAGTAGCTAAAGCCTGCCCAAAAAGTCGCTAAATGTCGCTAGATGACGTCATGGGTAAATTAGCATATTCGTGACGTCATCACGCTGGTTGCATTCTGCCTGCCTAATGTGTTTTCTCTCCTAATCCGTGCTCACATAGCCTACTGTATTTTAAAACAATATAATATAATATAGCCGAATGTCAAATAAAGCTGTTCTCATATATATATATATATATATATATATATAAAATATATATATGCCTATATAATTTTTTATTTTTTTGACCGGCAACAAAACGCGTATGATATGAATGACATTTTTATACATTTGTAAATTACATGAATTCAGAGAGTTCGGAAACTGGATGAACTAAAGCTCTGTGATAGTGAGTAAAATAAAGTGATAATAAGCACACGAGAAAAATGGAAATTAAAACCATCAAACTAAATTCTTTAAATATAAAACAAAGGAGAATCAGAAATAGTGTTTGGTCCGTGGCAACACTGTATGCTCGTATGTACTCGCTCATTCACGTCTGTCAGATGCCGTGCACTCAACGGTGCTGCTGCTCCTCTCAGCCACTCAATGACGGCAGCGGGAAAGCAAGACCTCGCGCTCACAGGACAGTGCTGGTGACATTTGAAAAGTTACTGAGGTTTGTCCAAAAAGTCGCTAGATTTTCGCTAGGCGCTTTTTTGAAAAATTGTCGCTAAAGGGGTCTGAAAAGTCGCTAAATCTAGCGACAAAGTCGCTAAGTTGGCAACACTGCTAAACACCGTCACTGATGTGTGCGCTAAGGCAGGACCAAACCATTTCATGCTGATACAGGGGGGTGGTCGGTCAATATGGATGTTTTATTTTTTGGTCAATGGTGATATTTAACTTCTATTGCCAAAATAAGTAAAATCAAAGACATCATTCATTTTATTATTATTTGAAATATACTCAAATGATGATGGTTTATATAGTGTATAATATAATAAAAATTTAAATTAGTTTTTACCTATTTGTTGGGGCCCCTGTCAGTCAGGGGCCCTTGGAATTGTCCTAACTTTTCCCCCCTATAGACCTTATTTACCAGAGAAACAAGCGCGCCGCCATCTTTATAAAATTGTCTTTGAACTTCCGTTTTGCGGTAGCGCTGTACATTTCTATGGCATCGCTGTCAAAGAATAATTAGTTGGTTAAGTGGATTTACTTGTTGTAGAGTTAATGAAAGTTATCATGAGCATTGTTATGTTTAAAGCAGATGTCTTAACAAATGTCAGTAGATCGGGAAGATTTTAAAACGAGCAGTTCATTCATAAATGTAATATCGCTGTGGAAATACAAACCGGAAGTCAAAAGACAACGAGCGCAACGCTGAAAAGGGGCGGGGCTACATAAGGTCTATACGGCGCCCATGACTACAGAGGCTGATTTGGAGCAACGAAATTAAGTAATTTATATGCATTCATTCATAATAAAAATACACGAGAAACAAAAGACATGAATCAAACAAACTTGAATACATATATTTAAATAATGTGTAGATAGAGAGAGGGAGAGAAAAATACACAACATAGCCTGAATATTATATACAATATATACATAAATACAATGATAATACTATATACATATTCTTAAAACAACTTTTTACAAACTGAGTCCTATAACTACTGCCTCCTGAATGTTGCTTTCCATTAAGTTTTCTAGTCTCATTAAACTGCTTAACAACGAACGTCTTCGTTAAATAAAACAGTGTTAACAAGCTGATGTAACGTTATCTCGACCTGTTCGTTAGCTTGATGTGCTGTCAATAATAATGATTAAACATTAAACATTTTTACAGCGGACTCTCAAAATCTTCTCATGGATTTACATTGTTTAAACTTTAAATAAGTCAGCCGTTTACTTACATTATGTTAAACAAGTGCAATTTAACCACAAAAACACAGTTTTTCCCTGAGGTACTGAAGGACTTGAAAACAGCTGCATATCGCCGCTTTCAGCCATTTTCGAATATGAAGGATCCTCTCCTGTGGCATCACGGGATAGCGCAGCATCCATCGTATGCCTACTACAGAATTCGGGCGGAAGCAGTAGGTCATTTGTCCATTATGTCTCTCTCAATTCAATTCAATTCAATTCAATTTGCTTTATTGGCATGACATATTTAGGTACATATTGCCAAAGCATTGCATAAAGCAAGACAAAAACACATATATACAAACAAGAACATATATAAAATGCATTCATATATATATTTATACACATATCAATAGTAATATAATATGGATGTGTTCACTCAGTACCTCTTAGTTTGTGGCAATTATAAATATATTGTGCTATTAAAGTGGAAGAAGGTCCTTCACCAAGTAATATTTTCAGTTTGTCAGTTTCATGGAGTGACTGGAACTCCGGTATGATATGCTGTATTTGACAGTACAGTGTCTCTCTTAAGGTTGTGAATTTATCACAGTGGAGGAGGAAGTGTGCCTCCGTCTCAACTGCCCCTGATCTACATTCATTACAGACTCGCTCTTCTTTGGGTAACCATGTCTTCTTGTGTCGCCCTCTTTCTATGGCCAGCTGGTGGTCACTAAGTCTGTACTTGGTTAATAAATTCCTGTGTGTTGTATTTCTGACAGAGGTGAGATATTCGGCCAGGCTGTACTCTCTGTTTAGATTAAGGTAACACTGGAGACGACTCTGCTCTTTCGTTTGCTCTTTCCAGTGCTGCATGTATGCTTTTTTCTCTTTACTCATAATTTCTTTAATTCTTACAGGGTTTTCTGGGGCAGTGATTTTGAATGCTTGCTTTGTCAGTTCTGACACCATTGCACAAAGATGACTTTTCTGAGCACTCAGTTCTTGTGTTTTTAGTGCATTAAAATGAAGTGTGTCTTCAGGACTAGATTTTAAGTGTATCCAGAACTTTAAAGCTCTTTTTTTAATCATTAAATTGAGGGGAAGACGGCCTAGTTCTGCCCTACAGGCGTTATTAGGTACATGTAGACCTTCTAAAGGATGTTTGTCCCAAGCCTTATGGCTGTAGTTACTCACTGGACCCCACACCTCACTTCCATATAAGGCAATGGGCAGTATCACACTATCAAAGATCTTTGTCCAAATTCTGATTGGAATGTTTATTTTGAATAATTTAGTTCGTATGGCATGCATTTCTCTGCGGGCTTTTATAAGTAATGTTTTAATAGCCAAATTGAAATTTCCAGTGGGTGTTAAAACCAAACCAAGATAATTATATTGTAAAGAGTGCTGAAGAGTGGTGTTGTTTACAGTAAATGCATGTTTATATTCCAGATTTCTGGTTTTTTTTCTGAAATATCATAATCTTAGTTTTCTGGATGTTGACTTCTAAGGCCCAGTCATGGCAGTATTTAGTTAAAATGTCTAGGTGGTTCTGGAGACCTTCCGCCGTTTTAGATAGAATTAGTAAGTCGTCTGCATACAGTAAATATTTGACTTCTGTGTCAAATAGTTGTAGTCCTGGACTTTCTGACTGGTCCAGTAGATCTGCCAATTCATTAATATAAATGTTAAATAAAGTTGGGCTGAGGCAGCAGCCTTGTCTGACCCCTCGCTCTTGGGAAAAATATTCTGTTCTCTGATGACCTATTTTTACTGCACATTTATTTTGGTTATACATGTTTTTAATTAAGTCATATATTTTGCCCCCAATACCACTTTGAATGATCTTATAAAACAATCCTTTATGCCAAATGGAGTCAAAAGCTTTCTTGAAATCTACGAAGCATGCAAATATTTTTCCATCTTTCTTTTGGTGTACGTGTTTGTTTATTAATGTGTGTAGTGTGTGAATATGATCAGTGGTTCGATGTTTGGGGAGGAAGCCAATTTGAGATTTGCTGATAACATTGTGCTGCTTTAAGAAAAATGAAATCCGAGAGTTAATTATAGAACAAAATACTTTTCCCAAATTACTGGTTACACAGATTCCTCTGTAGTTATTAGGGTCTGTTTTGTCTCCACTTTTAAAGATGTCTCTCTCTCTCTCTCTCTCTCTCTCTCTCTCTCTCTCTCTCTGTGCGCATGCGCGAGTGTGGTTGGAGCGAGTGGATGTGAGAACGAGTGTGCAGGTGTGTTTTCAAACTTTTCTATCCCTTTTCTTTACTAAAGTTAGATAATATAGTCTAGTTTGAGAAAAGTTTTTGTTGTCTTTTTGTTCGGCGCGCCGGTTTTCCGTTTGATCGGAAACATGGCGGTTGCCGGTTCGGAGGTTTTTGAGTCACTCACGCGGCGTCATGGAGTAAAAGTGGCGTCTGCTGTGAGTATAGAGGAGTGCTGTCTAGCGGCAGGTGAAGTAGTGGGTTTTGATTCATTGTTATCGGCTTCTAGAATGAACAATGCTATAGTAATGTTTTTGAGCACTGTGGAAAAGGCAAATGAGTTAGTGGAACGTGGTTTAGTGATAAATGATGCGTTTACTGCTGTGTTGCCGCTTTCAATGCCGTCTAAGAGAGTGACTTTGTCAAATGTGCCACCTTTTGTGAAGGATGAGTTTTTAGTAAATATGCTGTCTCGCTATGGAAAATTGGTTTCTCCAATAAAAAAAATTGCACTTGGAAATGTTTCTCCACTTTTGAAACATATCGTTTCCTTCAGGAGATATGTATATATGGTACTAAGGGATAACGCTGAGCTCGACGTTTCATTTAATTTTCGGATGGATGATTTTGATTATTTGATCTATGCAACCACTGATAAAATGAGATGTTTTGGATGTGGTAAAGCAGGGCATTTGGTGCGTACATGCCCAGATAAAAATGAAAATGATGAAGTGGTTAGACCACATACATCTGCAGAAACAGTGGTGGAAGCAGAGGTTCCTACGGTCAGTTTGAATACTTCAAAGGTGGCTGAAGGCGAGCAAGTTGTGGTTGTGGATGCTGATAGGAGTGTATCTGAGACTGTAGAATCTAGACCTTCTGGGTCTGAAGAAACAATGGAAGACATGGTCGTACTGCTGCAAGGTGGAATGCAGAATAGTAGGCCTACTTCTGAATGTGAAATGAAATCTTCTGAAATGGTTCCTGATGTAAATGTCACAGAAGCAGTGGATTCACAGTCTTTTAAAGTACCTTTAAAAAGAAAGATGAAAAGTGATGGTAGTTTGAAGATGGTGAAAAAAGTAGGTACGAATGAGTTGTCCAATGGAGAGGAAGATGAAAGTGATGAAGATTCATCTGATTCCAGTAGTGCTTTTTCTCAGTCCGAATTTCATATTCGAGGTTATGATGCACAAAACATCAAACAATTTCTGAGAATTACAAAAAATAAGAGGAATGTTAATGTTGAAAATTACTTCCCGAATACTCAGTTATTTGTGGAAAGATCGCGGAGTTTAATGAGTGAGGGGTGTTTTACTGATAGAGAAGTGTACCGATTGAAGAAAATTGTGAGAAGAGTTAGTGTGGAAACAAGTAACAATGATGGTGTCTAAGATGTTAAAACCCATGGTCCCTGCTGCAGTGCTTATGTGGAGCTTATGTTTATGGTTTATTTTATTAAACATGAGCAGCATTAACATTGCATCCCTGAATGTGAATGGTGCAAGGGATTGTAAAAAAAGAGCAGAGATTTATGAGTTACTTAAACAAAAACATTTTGACGTTGTGTTACTTCAAGAGACGCATAGTGACGTTCAAAACGCAGCTAATTGGGCAATGGAATGGGATGGGCTCTCTTTTTTGAGTCATAATAACTCACTGAGTGCTGGGGTTGCTGTTTTGTTCTCAAAAAAATTGTACCCCTGTTTCTTACGAAGTGGATGAGATAATAAAAGGAAGAATTTTAAAAATTAGAGTGGTTGTTGAAAATCAAGTTTTTGTGTTTATATGTGTATATGCTCCTACTGCAACTGCAGACAGAATTGTTTTTTTGGATTCTTTATGTGTGGCTTTACAAAAGTGTATTAATGATGAAATCTTAATTATTGGTGGTGATTTTAACTGTACAGAACAAAATATTGATAGAAATCATCTTGAACCCCACATGTTGTCACGGAAAAGGCTCATACAACTTATTAAAACTCATGAGCTTGATATATGATATATGATATATGGAGTATATTAATGATATATGGAGGATTTTTAATGGAAATTGTAGACAATATACATGGACCCATATTCGTGATAAGACTGTGTCTATGGCAAGATTAGATAGATTATATTGTTTTAGTCATCAGAGTAATATTTTTAGAAGCTGTTGTATTACTCCAGTCTCTTTTTCTGACCATTGTATGGTTCAATGTTCATTGTTTTTAAGTTCTGTAAAATCAAAAAGTGCATACTGGCACTTTAATAATGCTCTTTTGAGTGATAAAGAATTTAAAGACATTTTTGTTTTTTTTTGGAAAGACTTTAGAGAATCAAAGTCACAGTTTACTTCTTTACAACAGTGGTGGGACTATGGAAAATCCCAAATTAAGCAGTTAAGCCAACAGTATACAAAAAATGTCACTGCAAATATAGATAGGTCGATGAAAATTTTAGAGATGGAAATTGTAAAATTGGAAGAACAGCTAGAATCTACTGGAGATTGGACTTTTATTAAGTGTATCTCTGAGAAAAAATCTAAATTGAATGATTTGCTGGAGATGAAAGCAAAAGGTGCCTTGGTTAGGTCACGTTTTCAAAATGTTGACCAAATGGATGTACCATCTAAATTCTTTTTTGGCCTGGAGAAGAAAAATGGTCAAAAAAGATTTTTTCATTCATTGCGATCTGAGTCTGGGAAGATGTTAACTGATGTTAACGAAATTCGTAAAAGAATTGCCAATTTTTATAAAGAGTTGTATAAATGTGAGCTCAAAATAGAGCAAAACACAAGTTTTTCGTTTTTAGAAAATTTACCTCAGGTTTCCTCAGAGTCTCATGGGGATCTTGGTGGTGAGATGCATCTTGAAGAATTGACAAGAGCACTTCAGAATATGGAGAATGGAAAGGCCCCAGGCATAGATGGTCTTCCAGTAGAATTTTTTAAGGTTTTCTGGACTGTACTGGGGGAAGATTTACTTGAGGTTTTAAATGATAGTTTTAGAAATGGCCATTTACCTTTAAGCTGCCGTAGAGCTGTTCTTACCCTTTTACCAAAAAAAGGAGATCTCACAGAAATCAAATGTTGGAGACCAGTGTCAGTGTTGTGTAGCGACTATAAGATACTTTCTAAAGCCCTTGCTAACAGACTTGAGAAGGTTTTAGAACAGGTGATTCATTCAGATCAAACATATTGTATCCCTGAGAGGTCTATTTTTGATAATATATCTTTTATTCGTGATATTTTTGACCTTTCTAAAATGAAAGAGTTTGATGTTGGCCTAATCTCTTTAGATCAGGAGAAGGCCTTTGATAGGGTTGAACATCAATATCTGTTAAAAACTCTAGAAGCCTTTGGTTTTAAAAAAAACTTTGTGGAAAAAATTAAGATTTTATATAATGATATTGAAAGTATTATTAAGGTTAACGGTGGCTTATGTGCTCCTTTTAAAGTGGAAAGAGGTGTAAGACAAGGTTGTCCTTTGTCTGGTATGTTGTACTCTATTGCAATAGAACCTCTTTTATGCAAGGTTAGAGAAAACATCAAAGGTTTATGTTTACCTTTTTCTGGTAAAACTGTTTCTCTGTCAGCTTATGCTGACGATGTAGTAGTCTTAATTAGTGATCAAAAGGACATTGATACACTGGTAAATATGATAAATGATTTTAAGGAAATATCTTCATCCAAGATAAATTGGACCAAAAGTGAAGCAATTTTGGTCGGCCATTGGTTAAGGGGTATACCAAAGCTCCCAAATGGCTTAACCTGGTCTAAGAGAGGTTTTAAATATCTGGGTGTTTTTTTAGGTGATGACTCTGTTGTAAACAAAAACTGGGATGATGTTCTGGAAAAAATAAAAGGAAGGCTAAATAAGTGGAAGTGGTTGGTTCCAAAAATGTCGTACAGGGGACGTACTTTAATTATTAACAATCTTGTGGCTTCCTCTTTGTGGCATCGTTTAGCGTGTGTGGATCCTCCTTTGTATTTACTTTCTGCTATTCAGAAAGTTTTAGTAGATTTCTTTTGGGAGAAGTTACATTGGGTATCCCAAAGTGTGTTATTTTTATCTAAGGATGAAGGAGGACAGGGCCTTATAAATGTGCAAAGCAGAGTTGCAGCTTTTCGTATGCGTTTTATTCACAGACTTTTATATGGATTACCTAATTCAAATTGGAAAGTTGTTGCTTGTGAGATCTTGAAGAGCTTGGGAGGCTTAGGTCTTGATAAGTCTCTTTTTTTAATGGATCCCCTGAAAATTGATACATCAGATGCACCAATTTTTTATCAGAACATTTTTAAAGTCTGGAATCTGTTTGATGTTACAAATGGACAAGATTCAAGATCACTTTTTTGGTTACTTCAAGAACCACTGATCCATGGAACCCGTTTTGAAAAAGTGGTGGACAGTTCTCATTTTCCTGCAAATACTGGACTTTTAATTAAAGCAGGTTGTACGACTTTGGGACATCTGGTAAATATTGCAGGACCGGATTTTGAGAATATTGAGGGGACAGCAACAAAGTTGGGGTTTAAGTCTTTGAGGTTGGTTCGTCAACTTTTAATGAAATGGAAGTCAGCTCTTAAAGAAGAAGAGTTGAGAAGCATTGTAGACTTTTGTCAAGGTCTATTAAAACCAAATGAAGAAGACCTTTTCCATTTGTTAATTTTGTCACCTAAAATGGTTGAGTGTGAAGGTCTTTTTTTGGAAAAGAAAGATATATGTTTTTGTGCTGACTCTTTAAATGTAAAAGATGTGTATAAAAATTGTGTGAAAGTTTTCAATAGAAAAGTTTTACATGATAGGAGTGATACACCATGGCGTACTGTCCTTGGTTTAAGTAGGGCTGATAGACCACAATGGAGAGCACTATATAAGCCACCGTTACCAAAGAGAGCGGGTGACATACAGTGGAGAATCTTACATGGGGTTATAGCTGTTAATGCTTTTGTTAATGTTTTGAACCCTGAGACTAGACCTGATTGTCCTTTTTGCTCTCAAAGAGAAACAATTTTTCATGCTTTTATGTATTGTGAAAGATTGAAACCATTATTTATTGTTCTGGAGTCTTTTTTTAAGTCTTTTAATGAAGTGTTTTCTATGCAAATGTTTATTTGTGGTTTTAAATATGTAAGGAGAAAGGCTTCTGAGTGTCAATTGTTTAATTTTGTTTTGGGACAATCAAAAATGGCAATTTATGTGAGCAGGAAGAATAAGATTGAAAATATTTCTGGACAAGATGTACTAATGGTTTTTTCCAATGTAATTAAATCTAGGGTAATTACAGATTTTAATTTTTTCAAGGCAATGAATGATTTGCCATCATTTGAAATGAAATGGTGTTGTAGGGAAGTATTGTGTTCTGTTTGTGAAGGGACATTAAGTTTTGGTATGTTTTTGCTGTAAAGGAGAATTTAACAATATTGTTTATAAATGATAGTATAAAGAGTTTTTTGTATGTGTAAATGTGTATGTTTTTTTGTAGAATGGTGTAATGTAATTACTTCACTGTAATAAAAAGGTATTTTTAAATTCAAATTCTCTCTCTCTCCTCTCCAGCTGTTAACTTGAAATTACTGCAAATGCTGCAATTCTTGGTTCATATTGGAATAACTGCAGCATCTGAATAAAGACAAGTGTTCAGTTCTGTAACTGACATTACTTGTACACTAAATTTCTTGTAAATAAATATGTAAATGGAGAACGATTTAAGTTCATGTACATCTACACACATAAATATTACAACAGACAGACAGATATGAAAAAAACATGAAGGATCTTTATTGTTGACTTACATCAGTTGTGAATAAAAATACTGAATTATTATTTAGTGTAGATGATCATTAAATCTAGTAAATATTCTTCAAGAGAAGTGAGAGCATTAGAAAGCTTCACATTGAAAGAGTTTTTCACTTTGGTTTGAGCACAATATCGGTGAATCCGTGCACCTGAGTGAGCTGAAGGCAGTCCATCGATGCCAGGAGCTTCTGAGAGCCGGAGACGGTGGGAACAAACTTCTCCATCAGTGTAACCGTCGCAAGCTTCTCCACATCACTGACAGACAGAAACACAATATCAACTCTCTGGAAGATTTTCACTCTTTAAATGTCATATTTAATGTAGTACAATTTATGTTTTTAAACAAATCTAAAGTGCATGAACACGTCACAGCTGAAATAAACGGCTGTTAAACACTGAAAGTCTTACCCATATGTGATTTTTCTGACGCTCTGCATTCCCAATCCCTCTATCCGGAACAAAACGTTCCTCAACACTTGTGACAGCGGGTTCTGGAACGTGGTTTTTCTCCATCAACTTTACCTCCAACTGAGTTAGAAGTTTGAATTGTGAGAATCGAATCAACTAGTCAAATTATGAAAGCAGAACGAAATAAAATACTGTAAAGATAAACACAAACAGTAATTAAGGTATAGAATGAAATAAATCATTATCCTGTACTAACCTCTCCGTTCAGCTTGTGGTTTCTCTCCATCAACTTTACCTCCAGTGACGCCTTCTCTCTCTCTTCATATCTGTGATTAAACCAGGGCCGGGTCTAGGGGGGGGCTAGGGGGGCATTGCCCCCCAGAATTTCCTTGTGCCCCCCCAAAAATGTGCAGCCAACAATAAAAATGAATAAGCCTACATAAACATTAAAAACGTCTTATCTATTGAATAAGGATCGTCCACTTTAATCACAGAAAAAAAAGTAAATATTATGCTTATAATGATATTTAATCTCACAAAAATGGACTTAAAATCCAAAAACATGCGAACTGGGAAGTAACGAACATTAATCAGAAAACACGTCGAAAACAAGTGTACACCTAATCTTCAAGCAAGTAGCCTAAAAAAAATATCACAATGAGGATCACATCTGCATCAGCCGAACATATTTTCTGCATGCTGCAGCGAACATTTCCTCAGTAATTTCGTTAACAATGAATAATTTGAACATTATATCCAGGGGCGGCGCTAGGGGTGGGCTAAGGGGGCTGGAACCCCAAATGTTTTTCCAAAAGCCCTGAATCTTTCAGGTTTGAGGTTTCTGTGCTGCGTGTTTTAAAGAGAAGTGTGCATCCGAAAATACAATGTAGACTGAGACTCTATATCACAACTAAAAAGATGTTTGAGCCCTCTTTCATGACCAGGTACAAGTCAATGCTGTTTCTTTGTTCCATTTGCACTCTGTACATGGGTTGAAGCTCTCAGTTTTGAGCTTCCAAAGTGCACCAGACTGATGCATTTAACCTTAAAAGACACAAACATTTCTTACCGGGGGGGGCATGCCCCCGGACCCCCCTAGATGATGGTATATGATGTACATTTTATGAACTTTAACCAAGAATACTACAAAAAACGCTCCTTTCATGTCAGTAAATTAAAATGTCATTGGACAAATATAGATTTCGGTTAAGCCCCGAATGTTTACAATGTCTGGCTCCGCCCCTTATTATGTCCATAAATAATTCACATGGCCTACATAGCCAGTACAAATTAGGCTATAGCCTATAATTTGTTAGCCACAAGACGATTCTTGATGAATCAAAAAAACAAAAAATTAGCTATGAATATTAGCCTAGAAAATGCTGCCCTACCAAAATTTGTGATTGCCCCCCCCAGTCCAGCAAGCCTAGTACCGGGCCTGGATTAAACCATTAATATCCAGCATGGACTGACATATTGTCTCCTTCATTTAAAACGTTTAATTTTTAGACATGATATTCATAGCCTACTATGAAATTTCTTCTGAATCTGTGAGCAAATGTGAACTTTCAACAAGTGGGCTGCTGCTGCTTCGTTTCGTTAACAGAACTTAGACTACAAAATAGTGCATTAGCGCCTCCTGCTGGGAGTATGGACCAGAAAACACAACACCCTTCATATCGTTTTCTGCTCCTTCACTATCTGAACCATAGGATCTGAACTAGAGCCCTGCGCGGGACTGATTTCCTTAACCCGCACCCGCCCGCTCCCGCTGAATGTCTGACCAGGACCGCCCGCTCCCGCAACCCGCGTGTTCCACTCCCGCCCGCGCCCGCAATGTTTGTGTCCAAACCCGCCCGCTCCCGCGGACTTTCTCTCAGAGCTTGTGAAAATAGGCATAAACAAATACTCTCAGACCAAATTCGTTCAAGTTAACATCCAGAATAACAGACTTTAAACATGATTGCGTTTATAAGAAAGTAGCCGCAAAAACAAAGCACCACATGTGATAAAAACATTGGGTATTTTTCTTTATTAGCATTATAAAACATTAACCGTTAAAACAAAACCACAACTAGCGGCACCTCAGTTTTTGAACGCAGACTACTGCATACACACTCACCTAACGATTAACTAAACAAGCAGTTTAAATAACAGTTTAAGTAAATAAGCCAAAGCACAAAACGAAATAACTTTAACTTATTAAATATACACCTGTACATAGAACTTACAAAGCAGACTAGATGTAGCCTACTTTAAACAAATTAAATATAAAACGAAATAAATAAAATAAATAGAATGCCTTAACAGGCTATTGCAAAAAAGAAAATAAATAATACTAATAAATAAATAAAAATAACGTAGCCTACTTAAACTAATGATCACTGGGCCTTGCATTAGGCTACTTACTCCAGGAAAAGTATATTGCTGACTGACTGCGGTCGCAGACTTGTGCGTCTTTCTTCCATGATCCGTCCACACACACTGAATGCCCTCTCTGACGGTGCACTAGATCATGCGAGAATGCTCAAAATAAAACGCGCGAATTTTAAGAATTGTTTCCAAGTGTCTGACTTGTCTTGCTTTGCTTTTGTCATTAAAGAGCCGCTTTAATTTTCCTCTCAACTTCATTTGTTGACCGTTTCTATTACTCGCCAAATTCCACCATTCCCCGCGGGTCTCCCGCAAAGTTTTCTGACCGCCCACTCCCACCCGCAGCAAAGGTAAAACCGCCCGCTCCCGCGAGATTTGCGTTGGGTCCCGCGGGTCCCGCGGGAGCCCAAACCCAATGCAGCCCTCTCTGAACCTCACACAGCGTCCAGACTCAGAGCAAACAAATAGTACTCCACACTATATCGTAAGCATATTTGAAAAATGGTCTTCTTCTGTGCTGCACTGAGAATAAACATTGTTGACGAGAATTTCATAAATGTATTTTGTTCTGACAAAAAAATGCAATAAAGCAATACTCACATATTTTAGTTTGATAAATCGGCAGAATCTCCTCAGACGGACCGCCAAAATAACCATTGAAATTTAAATGTCTGAGATTCGCGCTTCAGGATCGTGACGTGTGCGCTCGTCGTACAGTGGGCATTAAGGAACTAAACAAAACTACACATATAGTCTGTCTATATATTTATTACACTGTTACGCACTCAGCAGAGATGAATTAGGAACTGATTCATATTTTTGATTATGGGCGGAGCTATATGACATCGCTGCACGTGTGTAAAGACTTCAGAGAAAGTGAAACTTAACAGGTGAACTGGAAGCTTCTTAAAAACAACATTTCTCTTCAGAAACTCTGAAATTAACGATCAAATCTGATATTCACTCAAAGGTAAGTGATGGAATTATAAGTTCACTAGTTTAATAGCATGAAGAAGTAGGCCTATGTTGGTAAAATTATAGTTTGTGTTCATGTCACATATCAGAAACAGAAGTACTTGAACTGCAGACAGAATAAACAAAGTTCAGTGAAAAGTCCATTAAACAGAACTGCCATCTTGTGTTTACAGATATTTATTAAGTGGGTTATTTGTTTGAAAAATTACACTTCCACTCATTTTATTTGTTGTCTTTTATAAAATATGTTTTCATGATGGTATTAAAATGTTGTAAAAACCTCTTAAATTTGCTGTACTGTGGCTCCCAGAGACATATGAAGAGTTTGGTTCCAAAACACGATAAACTCCATTTTCAAAAAAAAAAAAAAAAAGAAAAGAAAAAAAAAAAGTTTCTGCCAAAATCAGTATTGGATCTGGTCGGTATTGAAAAGTACTTTATTAATTTTGCGCAAAATGCGATATCCGTCGTGTTTTTCTGTCATGTTTTCTCCCTTTCTTTCCAAAACGTCTCCTTTTTCTGCAGAACGCGATATATCTGCTAAACCAATCACAGCGCTCCATTCCACCCACTTTAAACACTGAAGGCTTTTTTTAAAAGCCATTTTTAATACCAATGTACTCGGCAAATCTGTTTATTTAACCGTGCGGTGGCGCCAGATACTCTTTAATCGGCAATGACAAATAATTTATAACATTACCAAGATGACCCGTTGAATTCAATTTGGGAGCAACGGCTGAATGTTTTTAGTAAAATGTCTGTATATAAGATAAATATTGGCAAAGTTCAGACGCTGTCATATATGTGAATCAACTTACTTTGTTGTGTATTTTCAATTTGAAAATAACTTTTATATTGATTGATTAATTGCATTTTGAAAAAAAATAATACGTTTTTATAATAAACTTTTTTAAAATCAAAATGTAGATTTAAATTTTTAATGTTTTTATAACCAAAAGATGCTATGTGAAAGTTTGCAACAGAAAATAGTGGTTTTCATCTTGCCACTTTCTTGGTAAAGAAAACAACTTTTTACTCAAATTAATCAAAATGGAGTTATTGCGTTTTGGAACCAAACTCTAAATATTTAGTTTCTGTATTTAGTACCTTCAGTTGTTTTTCTACCACTCAATAGTACCACTACTGCAGTGCCACAGAGCTGAAAGTACAGACCAGCAATCAGACCAGAAGTTAGTGGTGGAGCTTATAGGCTCGGTGTGGTTAGGGTTAGTGTTGGAGGAGGGTCTGACATTCTTTGAATTTGATATAAACAGTGGTACATAAATAATCATTGTTATTTATAATAGTATTTAACATGCAACATCCATAGCCTAATTTATTCAGTGCATTTAATTATGAAAGTTGCTCTCTTCAGCAATGTAGATGATATATTATCATTTTCTTTTCAGTCATGGCATCCTCCAGTGGTCCAGCTCTAAATGAGGAGCTCCAGTGCTCCATCTGTCTGGAAGTGTTCACTGATCCAGTCACCACTCCATGTGGACACAACTTCTGCAGATCCTGCCTGAGCACGAACACACAGACCTACTTCTGTCCGTTCTGTAAAGAAAGATTCAGCAGAAGACCTGATGTCAAGATTAATTCAACACTCAGAGAGGTTGCACAACACTTTAAGGAGAAGCTCAATCTAGGAGAATCTGAAGTGTTCTGTGACATCTGCAATAAAAGAAAGCAGAAAGCTGTGAAGTCCTGCCTGATGTGTCAAAGCTCTTACTGTGATGATCATCTGGAGCCTCATCTCAGAGTCCCACGTCTAATGAATCACACATTGATCAACGCTGTGGAAAATCTGGAGGATTATATATGCCAGAAACATGAGAGACCTCTGGAGATGTTCTGCAGAGATGATCAGACGTGTGTTTGTCTGTTCTGCACTGAAGGAGAACACAGGACTCACAACACTGTTCCTATAGAGGAGGAGAGTCGAGAGAAGAAGGTAAAGAGATACAGACAAAACACTTTAAACACACTGTGAAATGCAGTTTTCTTTCCTGTGTCTTGACATGTTGAAGAACCTGACCCAAATCCAATGGTCTTTCATTTCTTCTGATAAAAGCTTTTTGTTACTCGCAAATCTGTCAGGATTAAAAAATTCAAAACTATAATTTTGAATTCGTATGATCTTTAAATGGTTTAAAAAGAAAAATTCAAATAAGACTGTCAGAAGATGGAAACATAAATTCAATGATAAATGTTTTTCTCTGTATGTAGGATCAGCTGGTTCAGACACAGACTGATGTTCATCAGATGATCCAGGACAGAATGAAGAAGATTCAAGAGATCAAACACTCAGTAGAGCTGAGAAAGGTTTGTGCTTTAATCAATCAGATTTCATTTCCTGACTCATGGTCCTTTTCAATCCCCCTATCCCATTTCACTTACTGTTTAACTATCCTACCAAAAAATATATCTCAATAAATGTTATGCACCATCATATTTCAATCTAATAAATACATTGAATTAAAATGAGAGTTCTGCCAGTAACCCTCAAGTTGCTCTATTATTTTTTTCCAAAGAGCACAAATCTTGGTGTATTGCACTTGAGTGTATTTTGTGTTTCACTGAAAATTATGCATTTTAAGTGATATGCGGTTAATTGATGAGAGAATTTTCATTTTGGGTTGAACATGTAATATGTAATATATTAACAAATAGAACATCTTTTAACTGTTTTCATTCATCAGAGAAACACAGAGAAAGAGAAATCCTCCAGTGTTGAGATCTTCACTGATCTGATCCGCTCCATTGAGAGATGTCAGTCTGAGCAGCTGAAGATGATGGAGGAACAGCAGAAAGAAGCAGAGAAACAGGCTGAAGATCTCATTAAAGAGCTGCAGCAGGAAATCACTGAGCTGAAGAAGAGAAACACTGAGCTGGAGCAGATCTCACACACTGATGATCATCTCCACCTCATACAGGTCTGAACATCTGTCTCATCATGTACAATATTACAGTACAAACACTCTGTTCTGTAAGATTCACACAACTGGCCCAACGACGGTGTCCAGTGGTGTGGCTGAAGGTTTCCTGCATGTTCTGTCTTTTTGGTGTGCTTTTATCTGACTTTTATCTGACTCAATTTTATCATGACCTCAGATTTAGGTTGGAATATCAGGATCAGGGAACACCTTGATGGAAAATAAATCACAGTGCTCAAGAACAGAGTGATCTTCCCTCAGACATCCAATACAGAACTCATGAGGGTCATCCACAGTGATTTTTTTTTTTTTTGGAAAGGCTTCACTTTTTTGTATATTTTTCACTATTAATCTGGAGTGTCTTACCTCAATTGTGTTAGAAAGGTCCTGCATAAAAATATTGAATTAACTTCTTTAAAAATATAAAAATAACACTTAACAGTCCTCTTGTCATGCTATTAAAAGTCCAAAGATGAAGATGAGTCAAGGGATTTCTAAAACAAGTCCACGAGACAGTGTGTCTAAGCACAAGCGTTACACAAACAATAACAGACAGTGAAACGAAACTCACAGGAACTTAAATCTACTGTAATGATGGGTCAACAACGTGAGGATCCATTTGCAGCGTCTTTATTAAGACAAGATAGCACAATGCAAACAGGGACAAGACAGTAACGTAATCAGGGACAGGCTTGGGTCGAGACAGGCGGCAATGAAACAAGGTCTTACAACAGGCAGGGATCGTGGCAGGCGGCAAGCAAACAGAGTCCAGGAAACAGGCAGAGATCAGGGTCGGCAGCAAAGGTTCACAGAGGTAAGGCAGTCCAATCGATAACAGGTTAACAGTCCACAAGAAAACGCTTAGAAATGATCACCAAGGCAAATCAAGACTTCGCGGTGCATGGATGTGTGTGTGAGTGTTTTATGGAGTGAGTGTGATGTGGTGCAGGTGTGTGCGCAATCAGTCCCAGGAATGAGGGCCCATGGGTAATGTAGTCCAGATGAGAGCAAGTCAATATTCCGGTGACGGCTCCCTCCGGCGGCCGGGATGAAGAGCCGCGGGAGCCGTATTCATGACAGAGCCCACCCCCTGCGAGCGGCTCCAGACGTGAGGAAGTGGTCGCCGGGGTCTACCGCGTGGACGAGGGGCCGGTCGCTCCGGATGCGTCCGGTGGAATTCCTCCATGAGTGATGGGTCCAGGATATCGTCCCTGTTGACCCAGGACCGCTCCTCCGGGCCGTACCCCTCCCAGTCCACCAGATATTGCAGCCTTCCACCCCGGCGCCTGGAATCGAGTAGATCCCGGACCTGATAGGCCTCCTCGCCTTCGATGATCAGGGGTGGGGGGTTGCGGGCCTCGGCTCCCGCAGGCTCCTCTCTCGGTCCCCCGGAGGGTTTCAGCAACGACACATGGAAAGTGGGAGAAATGCGATAGTTAGAAGGCAAGTCTAAACGGAATGATACAGGGGTAATTTGTTTTATGATTTGAAAAGGCCCTACAAACCTGGGACTGAGTTTGCGACATGGAAGTCGGAGGCAAAGATCCCGGGTGGATAGCCATACCCATTGCCCAACAGAGTAGTGAGGATTGCGCCGCCGATGGCGATTGGCATGAAGTTCTTGGCGTCTTACTGCCCGCTGTAGGTGATGGTGTGCTGATTCCCAAGTCTCCTCATTTCTGCGCATCCATTCAGTGACTGCAGGTAGTTCTGATGGTTGGCCAGATCAAGGGAAGAGCGGAGGTTGGAAGCCCAGGACGCACTGGAATGGGGTGATGCCCGTAGCAGGTTTTCGTAGGGAATTCTGTGCGTACTCAGCCCATATTAGATAATGGCTCCAGTCCGTCTGATTCCGACTGCGTAGGAACCGTGTCAGTTCCTGGTTCATGCGTTCAGTTTGTCCATTGGATTCAGGATGGTACCCAGAGGTGAGACTGATGTTGACATTAAGCTGTTTGAAGAAAGCGGTCCAGACGCGGGAGGTGAACTGAGGTCCTCTGTCGAATACTATGTCGTCAGGTAATCCGTAGAAGCAGAAGACCGCATTGCACAGGAGTTCGGCGGTTTCCATTGCGGTGGGAAGTTTGGGTAGTGGCAGAAGACGGCAGGTTTTGGAGAAGCGATCGATAACAGTGAGGATGGTGGTGTTTCCCTGGGACTCGGGTAGATCGGTTACAAAGTTGATGGCGATATGGGACCAGGGACGTTGTGGAATGGGGAGTGGTTGAAGGAGACCGGCCGGGGCTTGATGGGAAGCTTTGGTAGTTTGACAGGCAGTACAGTGGCTGAGGAAGGTGGTAACATCAGCGGGCATAGTCTCCCACCAGAACTGGTTCTGCAGGAGCTGGAGAGTGGCAGTGATGCCCGGATGGCCGGAACTGGGGAAATCGTGGACCTGGTGCAGCAGTCTGTCTCGGAGATGTGCGGGAACGAAGGTGCGGTCAGGTGGACAGGTTGCTGGGATTGCGATCTGTTCATTAGCTTGTGAGATTTCTGTCATTATGTCCCACTGCATGGGGGCGAGCAGCAGAGTCTCAGGCAGAATATTTTCAGTGTTCCCTGAGCGCTCAGGTTCATCCGTTTGCCTTGATAATGCGTCCGCCTTTACATTCTTTGACCCGGGCCTGTAAGTGACTGTGAAATTAAAGCGGGTGAAGAACATTGCCCATCTGGCCTGTCGTGGGTTTAGGCGCTTGGCAGATCGCAGATACTCCAAGTTTTTGTGATCAGTCAGAATTACGAATGGATGCTTGGCCCCCTCAAGCCAAAGACGCCACTCCTCCAGCGCCGCTTTCATGGCCAGTAACTCCCTGTTGCCCACATCATAATTGCGTTCGGCGGCGGACAGCTTACGGGAGTAGAATGCACAGGGAAACATTTTGGATGGTTAATACGGCCCCTATGCCGGTATTGGAGGCGTCCACCTCCACAGTGAACGGGAGCTCGGGATCTGGGTGACGAAGAATTGGCGCTGATGTAAAGCATTTCTTCAGTTCCTGGAACGCTCGGACTGCCTCTGGTGACCAAGTGAGACGAGAAGTTTTGCGTCTTGTCATGGTGGTTAAGGGAGCGGCCACTCCGCTGAAGTTTCTAATAAATCGCCGGTAAAAGTTGGCGAACCCCAGGAACCGTTGTAACTCCTTAAGTGTGTGTGGTTGCGGCCATTCCAGCACCGCCTTAACCTTTCCATCATCCATCGCTACTCCCTCACGGCTGATGATGTAGCCCAGGAAAGAAGTGGAAGTGCGGTGAAATTCACATTTCTCGGCTTTAGCGTAGAGTTTGTGTTGAATCAGGCGTTGTAGGACTGCTCGGACATGTTGGATGTGTTCGTGGTATGTGTTGGAGTAGATCAGGATGTCGTCGATATAAACCACTACCCATCGATTTAGCATATCCCGAAAGACATCATTGATGAATGATTGGAAGACTGAGGGACTGTTGGATAGCCCGAAGGGCATGACAAGGGTCTCGTAGTGGCCAGAGGAGGTGGAAAAGGCAGTCTTCCACTCATCGCCTGCTCGGATCCGAATCAGGTTATAAGCACACCGGAGGTCTAGCTTGGTGTAGTATTGGGCTTGACGAAGTTGTTCAAGGGCCGCTGGTACTAGTGGTAATGGATACCTGAACTTTATGGTGATGTCGTTGAGTCCACGATAGTCAATGCAAGGTCGGAGGCTGCCGTCCTTCTTAACGAAGAAGAACCCTGATGAGGCGGGAGAGATCGAGGGCCGAATGAATCCCTTAGCCAGTTCCCCCTCGATGTATGATTTCATAGCCTCCTCCTCCGGTTGAGACAGCGGAAAGATACGGCCCTTGGGGGGCGTAGACCCAGGCAGCAGGTCAATCGCACAGTCACTGGAACGATGCGGCGGCAGTTCGGTGGACTTGGATTTACTGAAAGCTAGCGCCAGGTCGTTGTATTCGGCTGGAATGGCTGATTCGTGGTCTACTGGAACTTCATTGACGGTTATGGCGTGAACCGCTATGGGTAGGACTGGACTCAGACAGCGTTGATGACAAGTGGGATCCCACTGGACGATCTGACCCTCCTTCCAGGAAATGACAGGGTTGTGCGTGCGGAGCCAGGGCAGGCCTAGGATGACAGGGTTGTTGTCAGCCCCAGCTTGCAGACCGAGCTCAGAGGTGAGATGTGACACCCTTCCTCCTCCTATGGGTTTCCCGTCTAGCGCCTCCACGGTTAACGGAGAATGACAGTTGGTTAACTGAATATCATGCTCATGGGTGAAAGTGTCCGATATGAAGTTACCAGTGGCCCCGGAGTCCAGGAGTGCGTGAGTGGACACCACCCGGCCGTTATGGGTGATTTGGATGGGTATTTTCAGGCAGTTAGAAGGGTAGTCTGAACTCACCGATCTGGGGTTGGAGACATTAGGTCTGATTGGGCAGTTTATCTTGATGTGACCGGCCTGTCCGCAGTAGAGACACAGATGCATTTGGCGTCTTCTCTCTCGTTCCTTAGGCAGAAGAGGGGTATAACCAAGCTGCATGGGTTCTGGTGTGGCCGCGCTGGTGGCGAGGGGACGGAGCGGCCGGCGAGAGCGAATGAGATTATCAATGTGGATGGCCAGCTCTATGAACGAGGTTAATGACCTGCCCTCGTCGCGGCATGCCAACTCTGCTTGCAGCTCCAGGTTTAGGCCTTTGCGGAAGAGTAGTTTCAGCGTGTCCTCCACCCAGTTGGTCTGCGCGGCCAGCGTGCGGAACTGTAGAGCAAACTCCGCAGCCGTGGACTTTCCCTGTGTTAACGTGAGCAGTTGGTCACCAGCACTCTTGCTGTCCTCCGGGTGTTCAAACACCTCCTTGAAGCTTTGTAGGAACGCCGCGAAAGTGGGAAACACCGAGCTGTCCTCTCCCCATACTGCTGTGGCCCAGTCTAGCGCTTTGCCCGTGAGCAGGGAACACACAAAGGAAATGCGACTAATCTCTGTGGAGTACAAGGATGGTTGTTGGTTAACAAACAGGGAGCATTGTAACAGGAAGCCCTTACATTTGGTAGGATTGCCGTCGAATTTCTCAGGCAGAGCGAGGCGTGGGTTGATTGGAGATGGCGTGATCGTCGGACTGGTAGCGGCGAGAGGTGGCGGCATGGCGGCCTCGGGAGAGGCGAAGCGGAGACTTTGCAAAGTTTTCACTAGTTCCTCGGTGAGAGAGGGGAGTCGATTCAGCTGATGCTGATGCACCGCGAGCTGACTGGCTTGTGCTGAAAGCTCGGTGGAGATTTGCATGAGGGCTGCTGGATCGTTTGATGGCGAAGTCTTCTGTAATGATGGGTCAACAACGTGAGGATCCATTTGCAGCGTCTTTATTAAGACAAGATAGCACAATGCAAACAGGGACAAGACAGTAACGTAATCAGGGACAGGCTTGGGTCGAGACAGGCGGCAATGAAACAAGGTCTTACAACAGGCAGGGATCGTGGCAGGCGGCAAGCAAACAGAGTCCAGGAAACAGGCAGAGATCAGGGTCGGCAGCAAAGGTTCACAGAGGTAAGGCAGTCCAATCGATAACAGGTTAACAGTCCACAAGAAAACGCTTAGAAATGATCACCAAGGCAAATCAAGACTTCGCGGTGCATGGATGTGTGTGTGAGTGTTTTATGGAGTGAGTGTGATGTGGTGCAGGTGTGTGCGCAATCAGGCCCAGGAATGAGGGCCCATGGGTAATGTAGTCCAGATGAGAGCAAGTCAATATTCCGGTGACGGCTCCCTCCGGCGGCCGGGATGAAGAGCCGCGGGAGCTGTATTCATGACATCTACACAGATAATGAACAGAATACAAGATGTTTCAAATTAATCAGTAACCATAGTAACAAACAAAAGAAAACAGGAAACAATGCTGAGCAAATTAAAGTTAATGAAAATGAAACTAAGACAAGATAACAGAATAAGTGTGACATCTCTCTCTCCTGCTGTAGATGTGCTCATCCCTGTCCAGTCGTCCACACACCAAGAACTGGACTGAGATCAGGATTGACTCTGATGTGAATGTGAACTCTCTGAAAAGAGCTCTGACTCTACTGAGGAAAACTCTACATGGGACACTAAATGAAAAACTCAGTCAAACTGGTATGTGAATATCAAATACAGTGTATAGATATTTTTGTTAGTAACTATGTAAGAAAATACATTTTCAAGGACTATTATGGGATAAAAGGGCAACACTTTATTTTATAGTGTCATTGTTACATGTAGTTAGTATGGTAATAACTATAAATGATGTATAATTACATGCTGCAACTAATCCTAACCAAACCATAATCCTAACCCTACAGTAAGAACATGTAGTGTTTTAATATTACTCAGCACTTAAATGTTTAATGACAGTGTAACAAAGACACCTTAAAATAAAGTGTAACCAATAAAATTTTAGCATTGGTGACCTGCTGCTGGTCATCACAATTATTTAATCTGTCTGCAAACATTCACAATGTTTCAAAAATATAACCACAATATAACTTAAACTTGCAATGTTAGCATTAAACTGGTATGATAAAATCACTTAATAAACCTAGTCTATGTGAAATTAAATCCAAACTTTAACTTATGCCATAACCAGTTACTGCAGTATTACTTTAACTTACTTTAGAGACATATAAGCAACATGACATAACTATCCATGTACAAACAATAATACATAACCAGAAATCACTACATGCCACTGATGCTGTTAATAGAGATAAACTCACTGTTAACCTGAAATTATTCCTATAATAATTCATCATTATATTATCATCAGTGTTCACAGAGTTGAAGTCTGCGCAGAAGTTTGCAGGTACAGTGACTGACACCATTTTCTTCAATACACTGACAATACTTTGCTAATTATATACTGTACTTATGAAAGTGTTTGATCTGAAGTAAGTTGATTGATAATGTCTGATCTCTCTCAGTGGATGTGACTCTGGATCCTGATACAGCTTATCCATATCTCATCCTGTCTGATGATGGAAAACAAGTCAGTCATGGAAACATTAAGCAGAACGTCCCAAAAACACCAAAGAGATTTGATAAGGGTCCTTGTGTTCTGGCAAAGCAGGGATTCAGTTCAGGGAGATTTTACTATGAGGTGCAGGTGAAGGGAAAGACTCGGTGGGGTTTTGGAGTGATTAAAGAATCCATTAACAGGAAGGGGGAGATCATAATGACTCCTGGTAATGGATACTGGACTGTGATTCTGAGGAATGAGAATCAATATAAAGCTGCTGATGATCCATCTGTCTCTTTATCTCTGAGAGTGAAACCTGAGAAGGTGGGAGTGTTTGTGGATTATGAGGAGGGTCTGGTCTCTTTTTATGACGTGGACTCCAGCTCTCATATCTACTCTTTCACTGGTCAGACTTTCACTGAGAAACTCTATCCATTTTTTAGCCCATGCCATAATAAACAAGGTAAAAACTCAAAGCCACTGATCATCACACCTGTCAACTGAAACAAACAAAAAACATAAAATCTGAAAAGATTAAATATGGATGTGATGTTCTTAGAATATGTAAATAAAAACCAAAGAAGAATTTACACAATCAAGTAGATTTTACTTACAAATATAAAGAAAATTTAAATGCAAATTTTAGTGCAAAAAGAAATATATATTCAGGCCTTTAGAAAAAAATAGTCACTGACAAAACATGAACTATAATGAAATATTTGTGAGTTATATGTACATGTAAATGGAAAATTTGTTACACATCTATATATTTCTTTTGTCTTTCATTAATACTTTGCTTTTCAAATTGAATATGAAATTGTTTCTACATGTTATTTTGTAAAGAAATCTCTGAAGCCATTTTCTCTCTCCTCTCCAGCTGTTAACACTAAATTACTTGTGAAATATTGTGATTTTTGGTTTATATTGTAATATCTGAATAAAGTCAAGAGTTCAGTTCTATAACTGATATTGCTGGTAAACTAAATTGTTTGCTAATAAATATGTAAATACACATTTGAGAATGATTTGAGTTCATGAACATCTGCTCACAGAAACAACAGACAGAATATGAATAAAACAGGATCTTTATTGACTTTCATCAGTTGTGAATGAAAATACTGAATTATTATTTAGTGCAGATGATCATTAAATCTAGTAAATATTCTTCAAGAGAAGTGAGAGCATTAGAAAGCTTCACAATGAAAGAGTTTTTCACTTTGGTTTGAGCACAATATCGGTGAATCCGTGAACCTGAGTGAGCTGACGGCAGTCCATCGATGCCAGGAGCTTCTGAGAGCCGGAGACGGTGGGAACAAACTTCATCAGCACCAGTCAGAGAGGAACCAGGAGTTCAGAGAACAGAACCAACACTGGATCAGATCTTGCCATGGATAATGATGATGGTGCAGATAGTGAATGTGTTGAACCTGAAGAGATGACAAACCGAGCTGTTGAAAGATCAGATCTGAATAATCCAGTTTAAATCAGGATCACCAGCTGCTCTCAACATACTCACCTCCTTAATACACATCTCCATCTGAATCTTTAATGCCATACCAGACCTTACCCTGTGTGTGAATACTGAGAAAAGAGTAATCAAAGAGTAAATGTGTTTTAAGAAAATTGGGAGATTTGTCTGGGAGAGTGTGACCCTCCTACATGGAGCTAAGGTTAAATTAAATTAATTGCATATATTTTATGTATTTATAGTTTTTTTAATGACTCTAATATATTATAATGAGTGTATATTAATAAAAGTGAATGGAGCTGCATTTCCTAAAACACTGAGTGACAGATGAGGACAGAGTTGCCATGACGACTGCAGCACATCTCCAGTAAACACTGTTCGACTGAAGACTCTCCTTTATTTACTGAAAAGGTTAGTAAAATGATCAAATGATTACTGTCCAATTAATGTTGTTCAATTAGATATCTATAACATTAGTAACTTTAGAGTAAATCATGCAGAAGTTCACTAGTGTTTTAGGATTTACACTGAATTTGAAGTAATTTTATGAAAGAAAAAAAAAACAAAACATTTGTAACACATATTTACTACCCGATTTACTATATGAAAGAGTTGTGTGAAAGAGTCTAGACTGACTACATGTTAAGATTTATTTGTTGTTAATGAGTGTTTATATTGGTGTCTATATATTCCTGGTTTAAAATACAGTGAACTTTAAGTTTAATAGCTCTGAGTGTTTTCAGTAAAGTAAACACAGAGGACTGCTTGACTGAAGACACACTCTCGTCTCTCCTTTATTTAATAAAAACACACAATCTCATCTGTTGAGCGAGGTCTGCGACAGTCAGATTTATAAAATGTATTCATAATTGCTCTCTTGCTCTTCATTGTTTCATCAGTCATGGCGTCCTCCAGTCCTCCAGTGTTCTGTGACATCTGTGATGAAAGAAAGCAGAAAGCTGTGAAGTCCTGCCTGACGTGTCCAAGTTCTTACTGTGATGATCATCTGGAGCCTCATCTCAGAGTCCCACATCTAAAGAAACACACACTGATCAACGCTGTGGAAAATCTGGAGGATTATATATGCCAGAAACATGAGAGACCTCTGGAGATGTTCTGCAGAGATGATCAGACGTGTGTTTGTCCTGAGATCACAGGACTCACAACACTGTTCCTATAGAGGAGGAGAGTCGAGAGAAGAAGGTAAAGAGTTACAGACAAAACACTTTAAACTTACTGTGAAATGCAGTTTATTTTCTATTTGTTGCAGGTTATATTGAAAAGACTTGCAACTTTTATTTTAGCCAGTTCAACTGGACAAACACTTGTGAAGTTCAAGATGAATCATGAAATTTAAAGTTAATTTTGTCAACTTTCAAGAGTACACAGGCATATGTTACACTCAAAGCCAAGGCAGTCATGGGGTCTTAAAATGGTTTTCAAAATCATTATTCAAATGACATTTTTTCATAATATGGAAGTTACCTGTGATTTTCTCTGTAGCTGGTTCAGACACAGACAGATGTTCATCAGATGATCCAGAACAGAATGAAGAAGATTCAGGAGATCAAACACTCAGTAGAGCTGAGAAAAGTGAGAGGAAGTTAAAAATGCAAAATGAATATTGCACAGAGGTGTAAAAAGTACTCAAAAATGTTACTCAAGTGAAAGTATAAGTACTGAGTGAAAATTTTACTAAAACTATAAGACTACTACCTAATGCCAGTATGCAACATGCTACTCAAAGTTGCAAAACCTCGGATTTAACTTAAGTAGAAGCTGATTTTCAAAATTGTGAGTGTCAAGCCTAGCTCTTTTGGGGCTAAAAATCAATCCTGCAGTGCCTGAAACACTGGTGTCTGAAACACAGGCCAGATATCCATCCAACTCTTTGCTGGCTTCATGTGTTGTCTGTTTCAAAGAAGCGAAAAAATCTTCATCATCAGATGAACTGTTGGCCATGGGTGCTCTTGATTCTGTGGCTGATTTTTGACTTCCTCCATTTTCTTCCACTGACTGTTATACAGTGGGTACGGAAAGTATTCAGACCCCCTTAAATTTTTCACTCTTTGTTATATTGCAGCCATTTGCTAAAATCATTTAAGTTCATTTTTTTCCTCATTAATGTACACACAGCACCCCATTTTGACAGAAAAACACAGAATTGTTTACATTTTTGCAGATTTATTAAAAAAGAAAAACTGAAATATCACATGGTCCTAAGTATTCAGACCCTTTGCTCAGTATTTAGTAGAAGCACCCTTTTGATCTAATACAGCCATGAGTCGTTTTGGGAAAGATGCAACAAGTTTTTCACACCTGGATTTGGGGATCCTCTGCCATTCCTCCTTGCAGATCCTCTCCAGTTCTGTCAGGTTAGATGGTAAACGTTGGTGGACAGCCATTTTTAGGTCTCTCCAGAGATGCTCAATTGGGTTTAAGTCAGGGCTCTGGCTGGGCCATTCAAGAACAGTCACAGAGTTGTTGTGAAGCCACTCCTTCATTATTTTAGCTGTGTGCTTAGGGTCATTGTCTTGTTGGAAGGTAAACCTTCGGCCCAGTCTGAGGTCCTGAGCACTCTGGAGAAGGTTTTCATTCAGGATATCCCTGTACTTGGCCGCATTCATCTTTCCCTCAATTGCAACCAGTCGTCCTGTCCCTGCAGCTGAAAAACACCCCCACAGCATGATGCTGCCACCACCATGCTTCACTGTTGGGACTGTATTGGAC
Organism: Megalobrama amblycephala; assembly: GCF_018812025.1. Lineage (NCBI taxonomy): Eukaryota > Metazoa > Chordata > Actinopteri > Cypriniformes > Xenocyprididae > Megalobrama > Megalobrama amblycephala. The sequence continues at coordinate 1,955,102 of NC_063067.1, forward strand.
AGGTGATGAGCAGTGCCTGGTTTTCTCCACACATACCGCTTAGAATTAAGGCCAAAAAGTTCTATCTTGATCTCATCAGATCAGAGAATCTTATTTCTCACCATCTTGGAAAACTCCATGCAGGCTTTCATATGTCTTGCACTGAGGAGAGGCTTCCGTCGGGCCACTCTGCCATAAAGCCCCGACTGGTGGAGGGCTGCAGTGATGGTTGACTTTCTACAACTTTCTCCCATCTCCCGACTGCATCTCTGGAGCTCAGCCACAGTGATCTTTGGGTTCTTCTTTACCTCTCTCACCAAGGCTCTTCTTCCCCGATAGCTCAGTTTGGCCGGACGGCCAGCTCTAGGAAGGGTTCTGGTCGTCCCAAACGTCTTCCATTTAAGGATTATGGAGGCCACTGTGCTCTTAGGAACCTTAAGTGCAGCAGACATTTTTTTGTAACCATGGCCAGATCTGTGCCTTGCCACAATTCTGTCTCTGAGCTCTTCAGGCAGTTCCTTTGACCTCATGATTCTCATTTGCTCTGACATGCACTGTGAGCTGTAAGGTCTTATATAGACAGGTGTGTGGCTTTCCTAATCAAGTCCAATCAGTTTAATCAAACACAGCTGGACTCAAATGAAGGTGTAGAACCATCTCAAGGATGATCAGAAGAAATGGACAGCACCTGAGTTAAATATATGAGTGTCACAGCAAAGGGTCTGAATACTTAGGACCATGTGATATTTCAGTTTTTCTTTTTTAATAAATCTGCAAAAATGTCAACAATTTTGTGTTTTTCTGTCAATATGGGGTGCTGTGTGTACATTAATGAGGAAAAAAATGAACTTAAATGATTTTAGCAAATGGCTGCAATATAACAAAGAGTGAAACATTTAAGGGGGTCTGAATACTTTCCGTACCCACTGTAATTTCCAGGTCAACCAAGAGCTTAGAACCCAAGAGGCGACACTCTGATACTTTTTAGGCAACAGTCACTAGATGGCGCTCCGGTAGCGCGGCCACCATTATGGGGTGAAAATACTAACTGGACCATTGAATCCTTCACATCTTATGCACCCAAAATCAGTGAATTTCACTGCCAAATCAGAAGCGCAGTAGAACAGTTTTTTAAATTAAGTCACCAGTAAATTGTATGGCTCCTACAGTAAATGTTGTATTGTCTTATATACGTTTTATTTTACCAGTTGTGGAATCCAACCATTCATCCATCTGAGGTAACGTAGTTAGCCTACTTTATTGAGCATTTTCATTTTATGAAACTTTACACATTTATTAATAGTAAATTAATAATTAATTAATTTAAGATCATCATGTTTGCAGCAAACAATATATTTCAGACCTAGTGGAGTAATAATAATAATATCTAGATCTGAACTGAAATAAGCTATATTGTACGTTTTAATGGATCACGCTACAAACATAATGATCTTATGATCTGCTGTGTCCATTATTGCATAATTCCCACTTTTGGACACTTTTGCTTCAATGGACATTAGACAACACTGCAAAATCAAGCTGTTATATTCATATATTTATTGTCCAACATTCCCAATTTTTCTGATGCATGTCATAATTTCAATTTCATATGTCAGTATTAATTCAGTGTTTATAAGTCTAATACTAATACTAGATCTTTTAAAGAGTTTAACCCAAACTGACTAAGAGCAAAAAGGTTTTGTGAAAAAGTTTTTTTTTTTTTTTTTTTTTAACAAAGCAGCTGATATTGCCATAGAAACTAGTGGACTGCCAAGTCGCCTTCACCCCAAAATGGCGGAAATGCAAGGCCTCTGCTGGCGCAGGTGTTGCAATGGAACATTCTGTTGCTTCTTATTAGTGTATATTCTTTGAGGTCAAGGTGCTGTGCATTGTGGTAATTGATGCAACATGACGTCACTTCCAAAGGACCAATGAACATGTCTGACCAATTTCATGGAATGTGAAAATGAATCTCATTGAATAAATAACCATTAAATTAAACTGGTCATCAGTGCAATTCAATTGGTTTGGTAATAGCAAAAGAAAATAGAATGAAGTGATCTCCAAAAAATAAGTACTTTTGACTGTAAATAAAATTGTAAGGAGTAAAAAGTACTCTTTTTTTCTCAAAAAATGTAATCAAGTAAAAGTAAAAGTATTGATTTTTAAATGTACTCAAGTAAAGTAAAAATACCAAAAAATAATACTTAAGTACAGTAATCAAGTAAAATTACTCAAGTACTTTACACCTCTGAGCATTAGTATGGTGACCGGGAAGGGACATGTTCGGTTCACTTAGTTTTGTCGTGGCCACAAGATATTAATTCATGGGAACGAGATATTTTTCTCGTGGCCACGAGTTACATGTGTAAACAACCTGCGCTACCATAGCAACCTGGAACTATCAGAAATGGATAAGATTATAATACTATTTATTTTTAATTAAGAAAAAGCGCGAAATTAAACAATTATATTAACATGTTGCCTATTGTGTTGTGTGCGATGCCTACAGCAGCATTTGACTTAAATTTATCAATAAATATTAGAATATGCCGTGTATATTTTATCACATCCAACATCTTTTAAATCCATTTACTGATTGTTAATTTTTTATTTCATATTTTACATTATTTATTATTATTATTAGGCTATCATTATTGGATAAGTGTTTTTTATTCATTGTTATGTAGCCCTATTTGCTTTATTTTCCCCTTCATTTCCCGTATCCTTTCTGTAGGCCTATATTATGTTAGCTATATTTTATAAATACTTTCAATGCCAGTTCATGCCAATAAAATGTGACTTTATGACTGTATTGACTGTAGCCGTGAAGATAGGATAAATGAGCGTCTGTTATCATTTACCCGTGACAGCATTTGAAAGAAGTTCGAATAATTAATTATTATTAATTGGTTATGTTAAAAGAATATTTAAGCTAAAAATAAATCCATTCACTGATATAGCCTAGACAAAAACTTAATATTGTTCATCATTTTATTCATTTGATTTAGGTTTAATAGGCATATTAATAATAATTATAATAATAATAAAGACACGATCAGATTAAAAGGCTGTGAATTGGGATGGATAAATGGGATGGATACATGTTTTCTTCTAGGCCTTTATTATTTAATGTTCTTACATATTCTTTTATCATTAAATGAAGTTTGTTATCAAATTGATAATAACAAACTTCATTTGAATGCTATAGTGGCAACATCGCGCGCAATAGTGCGATGATGACTATATAGACAGCATTCAAATAATATATTAATATAATAATTTCTTAATTCCGCCCTTATTTTATCATTCTTAATTCCAGGTTGCTATGGTAGTGCAGGTTGTTTACACATTTAACTCGTGGCCACGAGAAAAATATCTGGTTCCCTCACCATATGATCTCGAGGCCACGACATAAAGATGTCGTTACCTCGACAAAATCATCTCGTGGCCACGAGTTATTATCACGTTCCCATTAATTAATATCTTGTGGCCACGACAAAACTAAGTGAACCGAACATGTCCCCTCCCGGTCACCGTACATAAGGCCTCGCTAGTAACGTTATATTAGCTTAGCGTAACGTCAAAACCAAACACGACAATTTATGAGATTAATATATTTTATAGAATTCTATGAAGTTACTATGATAAACCAGGCTATGTCGATTAGCAAGAATTATAAATATACTGATTCTTGTGAAAATACCAAAAATGGCTTGAAGAACACAGACTGACCATATTAAAAGTCTAAACTGTTGTAAAATAGATTATTAAAACCTGGATAGCTCTCTTACCGCTCAGACATGATGCAGGAAACAATTTCTCAACGAGTCATGCAAACGGCAACAAACAAAAGATCGGCCAGCCTTCAACTTTTCTCACCACAAAGTACATCACGAGCGCGTTGCGTTCTTTCCACCGCATTGTATTCTGGGTAGTGTCCCAGCAGTTGAAAAATGAACGAAATAGTTATTAAACATACATTTTATTTTGCAGTTCAGTTGCAGTACTGAAATAGTTATATATTTATGTCCTTGTTATTAGTAATAAATGATTATTATATTCAAATTGTATGGCTTCCTAAAAAACTAGTGAATGTGGACTAAGACACTATAATTCACAAAAATCTGTGTTCAAGAGATAGTCCAAATCAAATAAAAAAATTGTGGACAATACACCAAATAGCAAATGCTTCCAAGATTAATCAAAATTTATTGAAAATGAGCAGATAAATTTAGCAATGCATTACATATGGAATTTTACACAGGTTTGTTATATTTCCCCAAAACCAGCTGATCCATGAACTGCCTCTATTAGGATCTCAAGAAGCTCATTCTCAGAAGAAGTACCTCTTGGTAGATACAGCACTGTTGAACAGGTAGAGGCATAGGGAAAACGTTTAGATGCACTCTCTTGGTCGTAGAACTGAATTTCAGGCTGCTGTGGGAATCCAAGCGGTGGCACCGCATCTGCTCCGGTCACAAACGCAAGCAGGTCTTCAAAGGACAGCTGCACTTGTTTTTCTGTACAATAAAAGTTACAACACAGAATGCAGTTTACGTGCTCAGTTGTTCCTTTCTAGTACTAATCTATTTATTTACTTAATGTTAATTATGCCTAAACACAAACAAATGCCAAATTTATTGCTTATTATTTTTAAAGACATGCCATGGTGCAGTAGTACTTCACAAACATTGAGAATGCATGTTCAGTCCCTGAAAATAAGTACATCCTACTGTTTACAAGTTACAGGCACCCCAGTTGTACACAAACAAGTAATCATACAAAATCTAAACAGCCAAAATTACAATCTTCATAGTCCCACTTGCTTGTTCATTAATAATGAAATGTAATGTTTTAAAGGGATAGTTCATCAAAAAAGGACATTCTGTCATTATTTATTCAGTCAGACATGTCTTTCCCACTTTTTTATGATAAACAGATTTAATGTAGGCTTTTATTCATATAAACATTAAATCAACACATGCATGTGCATTCACATTTTGTAGAGCATTTGGAATATGATGGTCAGTAAATGACAACAGAATATTTATTTTGTTGAAGTATCCCTTTTTTGAAGTTACTTCAAAACTATTTCTTATAAATGTACCTTCAATTGAACTGAGAAGACATTCCCAAGAGAACATTGTGTCCTCCTCTGCTTCCCGCCTGTTGGAACCCATCTCACTCCAGACAACTTTAAATAATGATCTGAATGATGTCCTTTTCAGTAGCCCCTCTTTGTGGGTGAAGATATTCCTGAAGGAATTCCAGTGCCTTTCCACTGTCTCCCACAGTTTACCACAAGAGTTAACCCCTTGTTTAAACTGGTTGATCATGTTAGAAGATCTAAAGCATATGAAGACAATACATGAAAAATGTATACAGCTTATCACAATAGTTCACATCACCATGGTGAAGTCGTGGCCTAGTGGTTAGAGAGTTTGTCTCCTAAGGCACCGAACCCCCAACTGCTCCCCTGGCGCCGCAGCATAAATGGCTGCCCACTGCTCAGGGTGTGTGTTCACTGCTGTGTGTGTGCACTTTGGATGGGTTAAATGCAGAACACGAATTCTGAGTATGGGTCACCATACTTGGCTGTATGTCACGTCACTTTAACTTCACTTTCAATAAAAACAATTTGGTGTAAAAAAAAAAAAACAGTATGGCATTTTGCTTGTTCACTTAAAAAAATAAATCAACACAATCAATGTTCAACAGTCAATGTTCAGACTAATTAAAGTATTTGTATTTTTTTTTTTTTTTAATTATACCTGCTCCCAAGCACATGAAAATGGTGTAAAACAACATCCAAATGTCTTGGGTTCTTTTAGGCAAATGGATGAAATTTATAACAATTTGATAACATTATGTAGGCTATCATAATAATGTTTCACGAGTTTGTTTGCCAAGGAAACCTTTAAGCTATTGAGGTTAAATGTATTTGGCTTGATATCAGCAATGGAGGTGCTCAAGTGAGTGGCTTTGACCTTTGATATATCTTAGGGACTACTAGAGGTTGTAAGATAAGTATGGATAGCATGAAGATTAAAAATATTAAACTACTAAAAGCACTAAAAATATTTATCAAGTAACCTAAAATATGATTAATTTAGCGATGTGACATTAACTGCTTGTTTTTCAGAATATTATTTAAGTAATAGCTAAGTAATAGCACATTTAAGTTAACAGTTACAACTGCATAATGTTACCACTTTTTGTGGCAAAATGGCCAACCAATAGAGAAAAGTTTTGGTTTGCAAGAAAAAAAATAGAGAGAACATTTTTTTCTTTTTCAACAATCGGTTTCACCCGGATGTACATCACAATAATGAAGAAAAGATTTGTTACTACTTCTGTTTCATTGTGACTTTAAAACCTCAAATTTAAACTATGTAATCGATAATAATACCTGTGAAAAATGTTTGTGCTGTATATCTGCGGCACTCCACATTCAGCAATCCATGCCCCAAGATCTTCTTTAAGCTTAACAAAATCTTCTTCTGTGTTGCACTGCTTAATCTTTTGTAACAAAGGTGGGGGGGAGAAAAGAGTTAAACACAGATATTCCAAACAGAGAAATATAATTTACAAACTTTTAACAAAAACAAAACTATTTATACCAATCTACTTGAATTTTTGGAACATGTTAACCAATTAGTAAATACCTTAAGGACATTTTCCTGCACCTCCCTGTCTGGCAACACCTCACACTGGAAGTTCTCTACATCTGCATCCTGACCGCACATTAGCAAATACAAATCTGGGTCGAGTGCTTTAAGGTCTGGTCCTCCATGTATCAGAGACCAGGCAGTCAGTTTCCCTGCTGTATAGTACCTGCCCTGATCTAGAGATGACTGATCATACGTAAAAAAGAGGTTTCCTTCCTGTCCCTCAAAAACTCCCAAGGATGATTGGACCTCCTTCATCAAAAGCCTATAACAAATTAAAGAAATGGCTTTGGTTGTAATAATCAAACAACTACATAATTTATTTAACAATTCAATACACCCTTTACAGTTTTAAAGATAAAAAAAAAAAAAAAACTAACACACAAACAAACCCACCAAATATAACAATCAGTACTCTTTGCATGGACATCAGAAATCTGGAAGATTTTCAAGTGTATGTCCTTAGTGTGTAGATAGTGCAAATATTTATCAATGCCTGGCCCTCTTTAAGCATAACCGTTTAGATTTATATGAAATTCTAACACTTTTATTATACCATTCTACTTGTAACATCCACTAAGGTAACAGATGTTGTATAAATAATTTTCATTTTCAGTACGATCCAACTTAGTTTTCAATATCTGTAAATTTCACTACTGGTCGACCTCTAATTTAAACTTAGGTGCATGTAAAGGTCAATGTCTGACCCATAAGAACCCACCTGAAAAACTCCCTTGTGGGACCACCATGGTCTTCAGCAAGCTCACCCACAAATTCAACCTGTGGTCGTCTGTGCCATGCAAAGCATGTTTTGCCAAGGGGAGTGATGGCACTTTGCAGTACACGCTTTCTTCTAACCACCACAGTTAATGTAGTTTCATGATTAATGTTTTCATTTCTGAAGTTACTTAAAACCTTAGCGGGGTCATCCTCATCCTTCATAAAACAGAACAAGACAAAGATTGGGTCAAACATTTAAAAGACTGCCTGCTAAACAAAAGCACAGAATGACAATTCACTCACATGAGCTGGACTGTAAGGTTGAGTAGGAGATGATAGCATCTCTAAATCTTCCTCTGAATCGCTATCCAGCAATACGTCTCTATAAGAAAAATAGTGAAAACAAATACTAATACAAATACAATGTTTATATATATATATATATATATATATATATATACACACACACACATACTGTATATACTGTATAGCTTTTTATTTAAAGATAGGGTTCATTATGTAAAGTGTACATGTATCTCTGACATGCAAAGGTAGCACAAGGTATCACACTAGCAAAAAAGTAAATTAGTTCTTAATCATTAATTTTTAGTTTAAAGAGCAGAAACAACAAACCCCAGTGGTGTATACAAACACCCTGTATTTAGTCCTGCCGCATGTGTTGTCTGATCTTGTCCCTATAAATAAAGAGTTACCATCACCACATAGTAACTAAAAAATAAAATATTAATTATTATTTGTTACAATGAAACATCTACTTGATTTCACAGTTTCTTTAAACTATTTAGAATAATGCCGCCATAACATTTTGCATTGTAATTTACACTCACAGTTTGTGGTGATGTTGTCTGAGGACATGTGTCATTGTCTTCTGCAAATGTCTCCAGGTCATATCTGGGTAGAAACATGTTGAATCATATATTTTCAGATGAAAATGTTCCTTTAAATGTGTGACTTTGATTTGTGAGCCCAGATGACTTACAAAAAAGTAATCGCAAGAATAAATTTTATTGCAATATTGCTATTGACTACTTACTCTTCAGTTTCTGACAATGAAGCAGATGAGTCTTTACTTGCATCTTTATCTTCAGTGAGGTCCACTACTGTGCTGCAACTCCTAAATCAATAATTAAACTAAATTTAAATTTTATCTAAATAAATTTGTTGCTTTGGCAAAAAACAAAGTTAAGCATTCTGCATCAGTTTCTTAATTTTGTTAAAACATACCTTGAACAATTGTTGACATGTTCTTCCAGTTTGTGAACAGCTACATGTTTAAGGCACAACCTGCACATCTCAACAGCTACCTCCTCCTTCATCACAGGGCAAATAATTTTTAAACTGTATTCACATTTTACAGCATGAAGTGCAATTGCACAAGAAATTCTGTAATAAACCTTTACTTCAGGCTCTTCTGGTTCTATATAAATAGCTTGCTGCAGTGGAACAATATAAGCCAAAGCTTTGTTGAGACTACTCTCATTTCGAAGAAATTTCACGCTGTAGCCAGAATTTGGCACTGGTATCTGTGCCCGGCTCCTTCCACATCTCATTATTTTAAACCCTCCAGCCTGTCTCAGCAAAGGATAAGCACTGAACAGTTGTTCACAAAATTCGGTGTATGAAGAGCTGTTATTATTGGGGAAAGTGATTTTCTGTTTTCCCAGCCCAACACTTTGCAACACACTACGCTCTTCTGTTAAAGGTGCCATTTCAGCCTTAGGGTCAGCTAGACAAAAAAAATTATGGGACCAGGGTGTTTCATACACTCTGCGGGACTGAGTAGACCGCCTTGCTGCTGGCTGTCGATAAGGCTGGAAAAGTCTTGAAAGATTAGCCAGCACAAAATCTGTTCTGGAGGTTGATGGCTGAGGGAAATTAATGGAATTTCGAAATTGATGAGATTCATTTGTTCTCACTGCCAGATGAGAGGAAATAGACCTTATTTGGCCCTCACATGTATTATGTTCAGTAGTAGTTGCTGCAGTGTCAGCAGGGTTTGAGTGTCTGGGTGTTTGGTTATTCAGTAACAGCTGAACAGCCTCCTGGATAAGTCGGGCAGCTTGCAGATTTGTGTCACTTGTGCTAAAAAGAAAAAAAAAAGAGAAAAAAGATGTGACATTACATTAGTACATCAGATTACATTAACCTACATGAGATATAAAGATTTTTAATAAATGTAATAAAAAGATTATTGTGATTAAATGAACAGTAATTGACAATAGACTATGCATGAACAAAAACAGACACAGAATTTCACATAAATCTCTTCATGTGCTCAAGTTATTAATAGTTTCTAGTTTCTAATCAATAGGCTAGCTATTGTCCAAACGCTAAAAGTACCAAATGTTGCAGACAAGATCATACTGTGCAAAAAAAAAAGAATAGCAACCAGCAATTCATGGAAAATAACAAATGGAAATTGAATAATTAATCTGGTAATGTGCAGCCAAAGTGATAATTTATTTATGTAGATACTTACTTCGAACTGGCTGCCATATTTAAGCAGTTAGATAAACCTAAAGGATGAGAAAGTGGGAGCCACAATTATCATGTGCTTTGCCTGTGAAATTCGACTATATTTAATATTCATATTGACTCATGAGTTGAGTATGGCAGATTAAGTTACATAAAGTTAGCCAGCAAATTGAGTGAACATAATTTGTGAAATATAACCCGCCAAATTGCATTGGGATTTGACATCATTATACCCGTCAGTTATCGTTCAACTTTAATATAATATAAATATAACTTAAATATATAAATATAATATAACGTGATGTACTTTGAACTCAAAGAGATGAAGTTTCCCAATACTAACCCGCAGCAGAAGAACATACCTCAAAAAGGCACCAGGACATCAGTCTGAGATCGGAAGTGGGCGGAGTAGAAAGACCAGGAAAAAGCCCTTCTTCAACTTGGACGGATGATGTGGAGGAGTGTTTTGTTTCCAAATTAAGGATGATAATGGATAGTTTTCTTAATGAGTGTTTGGACAAAAATAGTCTGGGAATTAATTGCATATTTATGGAGATTTTTTTTTTTTTTTTAATTTGTCATGTACCTGCTTTGCAATATTTTTTGGTCAATTTATTTTCTTTGGTATGATTTCGTAAAAGCAAAGCACAGCTAATATAATGGCTTTGCTACTTAAGGGAAAAAGTTAATTTTATTAAAATTACATAAATCACTTTTGTGTTTTGTTTTTGGGTTTGATGGATCTGAATTTGCTTGATTCATGCAACCGTGTATAGAACTGTGTAATGTGTATTATGTACTATGAAAAAAGGCTAATTCTGAAATGCTTAAGAAAAAAACAACAACAAAAAACCCATTTTATTTCATTTTTATGAGCATTTGAAAAAAAAAAAAAATTTACAACACAAAGATGATAAACTTTACTAGATGTAGTTAGTTATTGCATCATCACAGTATTTGAAAAGAAACGTGAGGAGAGTCAATGCTGTGATTTGCCGGCTGAGGAAAGTGAGTCGCCGGCTGCGTGAGGAAAGTGAGTCGCCGGCTGCGTGAGGAAAGTGATTCGCCGGCTGAGGAAAGTGATTCGCCAGCTGCGTGAGGAAAGTGAGTCGCCGGCTGCGTGAGGAAAGTGAGTCGCCGGCTGCGTGAGGAAAGTGATTCGCCGGCTGAGGAAAGTGATTCGCCAGCTGCGTGAGGAAAGTGAGTCGCCGGCTGCGTGAGGAAAGTGAGTCGCCGGCTGCGTGAGGAAAGTGATTCGCCGGCTGCGGAAAGTGAGTCACCGGCTGCGGAAAGTGATTCGCCAGCTGCGTGAGGAGAGTCAATGCTGCGTGAGGAAAGTGAGTCGCCGGCTGAGGAAAGTGAGTCGCCGGCTGCGTGAGGAAAGTGATTCGCCGGCTGCGTGAGGAAAGTGAGTCACCAGCTGCGGAAAGTGAGTCACCGGCTGCGGAAAGTGATTCGTCCGCTGCGGAAAGTGATTCGCCGGCTGAGGAAAGTGATTCGCCGGCTGAGGAAAGTGATTCGCCGGCTGCGGAAAGTGATTCGCCAGCTGAGGAAAGTGATTCGCCAGCTGCGTGAGGAAAGTGAGTCGCCGGCTGCGTGAGGAAAGTGATTCGCCGGCTGCGTGAGGAAAGTGATTCGTCCGCTCCGGAAAGTGATTCGCCGGCTGAGGAAAGTGAGTCGCCGGCTGCGGAAAGTGATTCGTCCGCTGCGGAAAGTGATTCGCCGGCTGAGGAAAGTGAGTCGCCGGCTGCGGAAAGTGAGTCGCCGGCTGCGTGAGGAAAGTGATTCGTCCGCTGCGGAAAGTGATTCGCTGGCTGAGGAAAGTGAGTCGCCGGCTGCGTGAGGAAAATGATTCGCCGGCTGCGTGAGGAAAGTGATTCGCCGGCTGAGGAAAGTGAGTCGCCGGCTGCGTGAGGAAAGTGATTCGTACGCTGCGGAAAGTGAGTCGCCATCTTAGGAGAATCAGTGGTCAGCTGCGTGAGGAGAGTGGCCTATCAGTGGTAAACTCAGTGGCTGCTGGCAATTGTATAGTGAATTCCCGCGACAAGTCGGTAGCCATATTTTTGGACCTTCTGGCCCGCCATAGCGCTTATACTTCAATGAGTGCTAGACATCACTTCTGTTGTCAGAGAGCGATCAGACCTCACTAACCAAGTGCTGAACGCAGGTGGACATAGTGGTGTATTAGAGGTAAAAAATTATATAAATACTGTTCGGTTTCTCGCACAAATCGATCGTTTCATGTCTTAGGACATCAATGTGTCGTCACGAGCCGCAGGGTTTAATTTGGATTTGTCTGTGCATGTTTTATTTACTCTTATAAAAGAAGTTCCCATTCACCCACATTATACGACTGACAGACGGTTGGAGTTAAAAATCATCATTTGTGTTCTACTGAAGAAACAAAGTCACCTACATCTTGGATGCACTGGGGGTAAGCAGAAAAACATCAAATTTTCATTTTTGGGTGAACTATCCCTTAAACGAGACCGGACAATGACTGAGTGACTGTGAGTGTCTTTAAAGTGCTGTTGATTGAGCTGGTGATAAGTGTCAAGTGCATGTGATCAGTACTCTGGTGAGGGAGTGTGACGTGATTGGCTGGGTGCAGAGCGTCTGTGACAGCGTGAGATCACATTACAGCAGAGAATTCAAATGTCACAAAAGTGCGGCTCATTCTCCTCTGCCAGCTCTAGCTGCGTTCAAACATGCAAGCCGTAGGCTGTTTCCCCTCAGCACAGCAGCACGTGTGGTGCTTGTATTTTGCTTGCGATGTGGTCAGAACTGGAGTTTGAATACGAACACATGAAAAATACGATTGTACACGCAGAGCACGCATATGATCGGTTTCAGCACGGAGCTCCGCGATGAGTCAGGTGTAGCCTATCTGAACACGATGATACGATTATTCTAATAGACAAAAGACTGATTTTGAGGCTGCATTGCTCGTAAACGTAATCAAAGTAGCCTATTATTAGCCCTTTTAAATATTCTTTCGCATTTCTTCCTTGTGCTTGGGAGTTTGTTGTCATTTTCTCCGTGCTCATATATTAATATTCATTATTGTGTATAATGAGTGTGTTCTATGTCTGTACTTCATTGGTTGTTCTCTCCCCTCTTTCCCCCCTCTACACTCCCACTTTTCCAGAGCTTTACACGCCCATTTTTACAGAGTTTTTCCAGCTCAGAGGTGTGAACGACCAGGCTAAAACAGGGGGTTTCATGACCCTTTAACCCTGTGATTAACGACCGCGAGTCGGCTCAGACCACAAAAGGTATCTGACCCATTTGAATTCTGCACAAAATGCTGTGTTAAAGTGATTGTAGAGGGCATTAGGAGGAGAAAAGTTTAGACATTAGAAGGAAATGGAGGTTTTACTGAGTTTAACCGCTCTGGCTGAACTGTGCTATAAACTAAACGCTATTGGCTATTTTAAAAATGGGCTGGGCTGTTCGATATGTCCCTTCCTGTTTCAGCTGAAATTACATCAACACAGTGAATAATTCTGCATGTTCCAACACACTTCAGCTGGCCTTTAATGCTGCTGTGGGAGTGACGGTAAAATATTACATCTTTCTCTCTTCTGATTGCCATTATCAATCGCTCTCCATTTTTCTCTCGTTTTGAAAGTTGTGAACTATGGAGTATTATGGAGTTTTTCTTTTGCTATTTGCACAAATGGAAACACAAAAAATATTTATTTAATGAAGTCTCTCATTCACTGCTATAAAAGTTTACCCAACTAATGATGTTAAAGATGTCAGCAGGGATGAGTTAGAAATTGTTCCATATTTATGACTGTGGGAGGGGCTACGACAGCTGAACGTAAGAACTGAGGAAGGTGAAACTAAATAAAACAGATGAACTGGAAGCTTCTTCAAACTTTATTCAGACATACGGAAGCTAGTGATCATATCTGATATTCACTCAAAGGTAAGTGATGTAATGTAAGAGCTTGTTCAGCTGTTTTAAACTGGAATACTATCAGAATATTGTTAATGAGTATGTCATTCTGGCTGTAAAGTAGAGTTTGATATCTTTTGTCATGTTACACAACTAAAAGACTTCAGAAACAGAAAGTAATTGAACTTCCCTTTTATCCTGTGTTGTCTTTCATATACCAAAAATCCCTTGCTGTATGATCAGTTTTATATAAAGTCAGGTGTTTCCAGAAGAGATACTATTTTCAGTATTCTTTCTCCAAAAGGACAGAAATTAATATCTAGTACATTTGATTTGATATAATCAGTGTATCATCAGTGTTTGTCACTGCCTCTGCAAACAGTGAACTGAATGGGGAATGTATATTGTTAAGGGTGGAATACCACCGAGTCGAATCGAATAAAACTCTTTCGACGATGTTGTCTAGGTTTTTGGAATGATTTAGTCAGACGACGTCGGTCGCAATACTATTGATTTTAACACCGCGATAACAGAACACCAATTTTAAAGAAATATTATTTTAAGCCTAGGCATGCCACAGTTAAGAGAACAAATTTCTTGAATATATTTTATCATTCATCTGTGTAATAAAAAAGTATCCTTTTTACAGTTGCTCATGAGCTGTTCTGATAATAAAAAAAAATGGAGATGGTTAACCATAATCATAATCTCTGATGACAGCATTTGGGATATAATGATTTTACAGTTTTGGAATTTTTCCTTATAATAAAGATTAAATAAATATCTATTAACCAATATGGAGTGACTAATATCATATCTTTACCATTCATATTCTATTTAACAGAACTCTGTAACACACATGTCTGTCCTGAGAGCAAAGTCTAAAGACTTTTCATTTCACAACATTCCTAACTAAGTCCAAACCCAGTTTTAACGGAACATCAGTCAAGCAGACACTTAGCTTCCATTTCATAAAGGGTTGGACTGGTGCTTATTGAAAGAAAAGTGCAGTAGGTTAACAAAATAAAGAACTGATATGAGACTATTACCAATTTGTAAGTTGTGATGACAATTCCAGTCTGAGGCATTCTCTGCAGTGATCACAGTATATACAGTACCTGCACACACATGAGGAAGAGATGGAAGTTCCCCCAATTAGTTGAGCCTGTTTGGCGGTTTTAGTGTCTTTCTTTATCCAGTACGTTGAGTCTCTCAGTCTGTGAGGAGGACCAGGAGCATGAGGTTGACTCTGAATGCAGCTGTCTTTCTCTCTCTGCATCTCATGGCAGGATGTTTCCGTTGTTGTTTTGCATTAACTCAGTCTTTTCGTTGTCAGCCCACAGAAGTGTCATCTTCTTCTTTCAGGGGTGAACTGAAGGCCCATCAACCAGTGCCTGCGTTTCTCTGCAGCCTGGGTCTTTGAGTCTCTTTCCCCCACTGGCATGCACAGTCCATTCACTCTTGTTTGTGTTGGGACAGCTTCTTCTGGAAATTTAACACTCAGAGAATGGCATAAATCAAATTGACCCCACATAAATTGTTATCACAATCGTATATGAGCAATCTGCTCTGCTTTTACTTATTTTAAGAGTCTCATTCAATTGACAACAGCAGTTCTGTATTTTATTTTGATAAAGAAAGTTCTTCTTTGCAAATAGCAGGAAAGAGCAAACTAAACCATTCTTAATTATCTGAACATTTTATAAATAATCCTCACAAATACATCAAAATCAAAATAAATTAAAAAAATTCTTTTTTTACTTAAATCAATTCAATTTGAACTTAGTCACTCAATCTTGTTCTCATTCAACACAATGCAAAAGTTTTTCCATTAACATATACTAAAAATCTCTACAGTAGATCAAACTTCAAGCTGTGCACCAGGGATTATGAATGCATATTTCAGACGTCTTCAGATGACGTATAACAGGATATAATAAAATGTCTCGGTTATGTATATAACCTTAGTTCCCTGAATAGGGAACGAGACGCTGCATAGTCACTATGGGAACGCCTCTACGTGATTGCGTCATGAAGCACCAATGAAATCAGACCAATGGGGTGACGGAACGTCATAAGCGGGTGACGTCACTGACCAGGAACTATAAAGCCTACCCGAAAACACTCTCATTCAGCTTCTGAATCCTGAAGCAAGGCGCTTACGGGCATGCCGGGAATATGGCAAGGCTACGCAGCGTGTCGTTCCCTATTCAGGGAACTAAGGTTATATACATAAGCGAGACGTTCCCTTTCAAGGGAACTCGCGCTGCGTAGTCGCTATGGGAACGACAATACCAACGTCCCCATATGAGCAAGTGACCGTTCGTGCGAAGCCGAGGCGCACAACTCACAGTAACACCTGTGCCCCTGAAGTGGAGCCGAGGTCTAGTTCATAAACCCCAAGAATGTGAGCGGTGAGGACCAGCCTGCCGCATCACTGACATTTTGCCATATTCCTTGTAGAGTGGGATAACTGCCAAAGGTGAAGGCTGACCAGCCGACTCATAAGCCAGTGAGATGGCCTCGACCACTTACTTGCTCGTTCTCTACTTGGATGCAGGGTACACTTTTTAGGTGACCCAAACATAACAAGATTTGCTTAAATTTAGTCCACACATCATAGCTTTGTGGTAATAAGCATCCAGTGCTCGAGCTGAGCACAGCAGATAAGCTTTTCCTGGTCCGATGTCATAATGTAGGAGGACAGAAGGCCTGCAATACAGTAGGTCTCACAGTATTAGTGAGGACCTACGCAAATTTAGGCACAATGGAGATACTGACAAGGGTTGAATGTCTCCAATTCGTTTGAGAGATGTAATAGCAAAGAGAAACACTGTATAAGTCTGAGAAATTCTCTGGAATCTCTTCGATAGGCTCGAAGGGGGCCATAGAAAGGCCTTGAAACACAATGGCCAAAAACCCAAGTCGTACTCTCGTGCAAACTGCAGGTCTAAGCCTCAAAGTGCCACAGAGGAAACAGGTGATAAGCGGGTGTCTCCCCAAAGATACCCCACTGAAAGGAGCGTGATAAGCAGCTAAGGCCACCACTTACACCTTTAGTGTGGAGGGGGATAACCCTGAAGATAATCTTTACTGCAGAAACTCCAGTACTGCGCTAATCGGGCAGTTGACTGGATCCCACTGGTGATTTTTACACCAAGAAGTGAAAATCTCCACTTCAAGGCGTAGAGTTTCCTCGTGGAGGGAGCTCTGGATTGGAGAAAGGTCTTAACAACCTCAGTTGAAAGACCGGAATCTATGAGCTGTGCCCCCTCAGAGGCCACAGCCACAGCTTCCATAACTCCGAGCGGGGGGTACAGTATTAGGCCGCCCACCTGAGAGAGAGAAGGTTCTTCCTGATTGGAATCTCCATGGAGACCCGTCGAGGAGAGATACCAGGTCCGAGGACATACTCGGGCCAGCCAGAACGGGGCTTCTAATAGCAGATGGGCTCCATCCCGGCAAACTCTCTCCAGAACTCCCAGGAGTAGTGCAATCGGGGAAATATGTACAGCGGTAGCCTTGACCACGGCTGTACTATAGCGAACCACAGTGGACAGTGAGTCGTCTCTCAAGACGCAAACAGATCCACTTGGGCTTAGCCAAGTTCTCCATAAGAGAGCTTCACCACCTCGGGATGAAGTCTCCATTCCCCGGGCCTCGGCCCCTGCCTCGACAGGTTGTCTGCTCCCACATTCAGGTACCCTGGGATATAAATTGCTCTAAGGGAGAGCAGTTTCCCTTGGGACCACAGGAGGATCTGATTCGCCAGCTTGTATAAGGGGGAGTGACCTCAGATCCCCCTGAACATATATGAGACCACCAATGTGTTGTCTGGTCGAACTAACACATGATGGTCCCTGAGGTCTGGAAGGAAATATTTCAGAACTAGAAATACCGCCATCATCTCTAGGCATTTTTATGTGCCACAAAAGATGATGGTCCTGCCACCGACATCGAATCGAGCGACCACTTATGATCGCTCCCCCCAGCCCATGAGGGATGCATCTGTCGTTAGCGTGACGCGACGACTGAGAGCCCCCAGCACAGGTCCCTGGGACAGAAACCAAGGTTGCTTCCATATGACTGGAGCACATAAGCATCGCCGCGTGACTCTGATCATACGAAAAAAGATTCTCCCTTGGTGAGAACCCCTTGGTTCTGAGCCACCACTGTAGTGGTCTCAAGTTCAGCAGGCCAAAAAAGGTATTATGTCAAACAGTTCAGAGACTGTTAGGTCTTATGGCAGCAGCGATCTGCCATAAGATCCAGTGAGTGACTGGCCTAGCTTTATGTCTGAGACGGTAGTGAGAATTGATGTTATGCGAGCCGGAGATATATACGGGCGTGCATAATCACAGAATTCAGTACCACGCCTAGATAAGTGGTTCTCTGAGCTGGAGAAAGCACACTTTTCTTAGCGTTTAGTCTCAACCCCAACCTTCTCATGTAAGTGAGAACAACATCTCAATGTTGAACCACCATCTGCTCTGATTGAGCCAGAATCAACCAAAAACTTCTGTGTAGTTTCGAATGCAGATTCCCTGCATACGCAAGGGCGTCAGAGCCGCGTCTACACATTTGAAGGTGGGGGGTGACAGTGCTTGGCCAAAAAGAAGAACCCGATATTGGAATGCTTCGTCCCCGAAAGCAAACCTTAGGAACTTCCTGTGTTGCGGAAAGATTGATACATGGGAGTATGCGTCTTTTAGATCTATCATAACAAACCAGTCCTCGGACCTGATTTGTGACACAATATATATTATTTTCAGCATTGCTAACTTGTGTCTATAGCTGATGCAGATCTAAAATTGGACACAACTCCCACATCTTTCCTTGGCACAATGAGATAACGGCTGTAAAAACCCCTGACTCCCTGCCAGGAGGAGGATCCCTTCTATAGCCTCCTTTCACAGAAGAGTCACTACCTCTTGTGCCATCACCAGAGCCTGCTCGGGACCACAAATGTGCAGGACCTATTGTAGATATAAATGACAGACTTCACTCTGTCAGGAAATCTACTGAGGGTACCAGCCTCTCGAGGCTGGCCTCTGGTAACATCTATGCAGCCAGCACAGTGCCCTGAAGTGGAACACCGGCAGGGAACAACTGGCTTGGCTGCAGTAGAGGGCGCGCGCCACCCTCAGGTGACACGCAGGGAACCACTGTGTCCCGGCATTGGATTGGCAAAGCGCCCCCCTGAGGGCACCGAAGACAGACGGGCACCGTTAAGAGAGGTGAACGCCATTTGACTCCGGAGGAGACCACCTTCAGGCTTTTTTTTTTTTTTTTGGTGGGGAACCAGCCTCTCAAGACTGCCTCCTGATATTTTTTTTTTATTTTTATTTTTTTTGGGGCAGCCAGCACAATGCCCTGAATCGGTGCAACAGCAGGGAACAACTGACTGGGCTGCCATGAATAGCGCCCTACTACTAGAACTACTGAGCCCCAGCGTTGCGGCGGGGTTAGCAGATCTTGAGGGCACCAAAAAGGCAGATGGGCACCATATAATGAGGTGAGCGCCATCTGACTGTTTGGAGAGAAAAAACTACTCAGGGAACCAGCCTCTTGGTTCCGGCGAAGCTCTAGCAGCAATGACAGTCCTCAGATCCGTCTTGCCTTTCGAGGACTTTGCCTGCAAGCGTTGCCCCGCCTCCCAACTCCTTGGAGGGGGAGTACGGGTAGCAACGCTCTGTCTGATGTTGTCTGTGTGAGAAGTTCGTAACCGGCCTCGGCTGCCCGCCCAGCAGCCACCATAACCGTGCTTTCTCATACCCACACATCACCTGATGTAAAATATATGGTATGAGAAAAGGCTTATTCCACGACCCCGACACCTCAGTGTGGAGGTCGGGAAAAACGGTAAGCCACGATATGGAGGTTGAGCTTACCTAGATGAAAAACTTTCATCTAATTTGCTTTGACTTGCAGCTCTTGTTTCTCGGTTGATTTTCGATATTAAAATCAAGCACGAGTGAACACCTCCACGAACTCCCCACTAACAAGAAAAACTGAAGTGGCGAGTCTTCAGCTTAACTTGTTTCCACACTAATAACATCCAACTCCTCAGAACTGGATGTCATCAGTGCAGCTGTCTCAACTGGAGTGGAAGAAACCACAGTGCGTGCTTCCTAACTCCAAAAGAGACATTAAATCTAATAGGTAAGGGCTGAGATAAGGCAGTGCCTGACTCAAAAACCCTATGTTAGAATAATTTTGCGAACCCCACAACATCAGGTGCCGGTCTGCCTCGGCAGAAGCGGAACTCAAGCCGCAAGGAACGCGAGCCGAGCCACCCTCCTCAAAGAGGGCTCAGCGGGAGTGCAGCCTCATGAAGAAATTCACAATGCTCACAAGCAGCTTCCTCAAAAGCTGCCTGGGCAAGCTGCACTTCCAAACAAACAACACATCTGGTGTGTATCTATTCCCAAAAAGCATGGAAAAACACACTTACTGAAATGCGGTTTGCTCGTCATAATATAATGCTGATAGACAGACAACAATAAATAGGTCAAACGATTTCACATGAAGCACTTGCTGAAGGCATAGAAGCTGAATGAGAGTGTTTTCGGGTAGGCTTTATAGTTCCTGGTCAGTGACGCCACCCGCCTATGACATTCCGTCACCCCATTGGTCTGATTTCATTGGTACTTCATGACGCAATCACGCAGAGGCGTTCCCATAGCGACTACGCTGTGTGAGTTCCCTATTCAGGGAACTATATTTTTGCTTCATTCAGTTAATATTGAACTATTTATTAATTTCTCTTTTAACTAGCTTCACATCTCATGTATATAGTATTTTCTTTAACCTTTAACCTATCTGTGACAATGCATAAATGAAATAATAAAACAAAACTATTCAGCAAAATTATCTAAATACAGTTGTACATATCATATCACAAAAATTTGGAACACAATACTTTTAGCAGCACACTCGATCTAACACAGCTGGGACAGCACAGGAATTTGGTTCAAAACTAACTTCACCTCATCAAAGTGACTTGGAGGAAATAGTGGCAAATAGCCATTACTCTTTTTACAATTCAATCCAAGCTCCTTTATGAGACGGACATCTATGTACATAAATAATTGCTGATGTACTGCTCTGCTTTGACACCCTTTCTGACAAGATCGATTTATGTAGGACATTTAAAAAGTTATTTAGCATTTTAGGTTTTAGTGCCTTGCAAGGACTTCACTATACAATAGAATAGGCCATGACTGAGTATAACTTTATCCATGTCATGATCCCGGTGTTTTGTGTTTTGTAGGACTTTTATGTTGAAGTGTAATCTTAGTTTTCTTTGTTTCAATCTTTACTACTTGTTGTTTTGGTTCCTGTTTTGCCTTGTACCTTGTGTGTCGTTATAGTTACCCTCATTAGTTACCATGACATCATATCACCAACACCTGTCCCTTATCAGCCCATTGTTAACGTGTCTATTTAAACCTTTATGCTTCAATTGTTGTTTGTCGGTCGTTGCGTTTGTGAGTGTGTTCTTGCCGTTGCTCTCGTCTGCTGTCTGTGAGTTACTCCTGTTTATGGATTACCTTTTTGTTATTAAACGTTGGTGCTTGCATTTGGATTCTCACTCTGTTTCATGCCTGCGCAATCATAACAGAACGACCGACCAACAACAATTGAAGCATAAAGGTTTAAATAGACACGCTAACAATGGGCTGATAAGGGACAGGTGTTGGTGATATGATGTCATGGTAACTAATGAGGGTAACTATAACGACACACAAGGTACAAGGCAAAACAGGAACCAAAAAAACAAGTAGTAAAGATTGAAACAAAGAGACTAAGATTACGCTTCAACATAAAAGTCCTACAAAACACAAAACACCGGGATCATGACAATCCATTAGATAAAACACTCAAAATACGCAAAATATGTGGCTAAACACAATGTTATTTTTTTTTTATACAATAAATCCTACAAATTTGCACAATTTAAATTTCTGATTTCTGGATTTAGACAAATTTCAAATTTCTCTTGGTTTTAATTTTAAATATTAATATATTATTTGCCAATGGATCTCAATTTAATAATTCAGCAAGGCCAGTCTACTGCTATCGAAATTGCAGAGCCCTATTTAGAAGCTTCCACCTTGAGACGCCAGTTGAGTAAACAGACTTTCAATAAATCTACCCAACACAGTCCCTCCCGAGAATTACATGGGGAAACAAAAGTAGTTATTGATATCAAACACCAGTCACTCTCGCAACAGAGCGCTCCCTCATACATGTTTCTCGAATAAAATACTCAGAATAAAATACTCCAAATAAAATTGATAATGCAATATGAACACCAGTTATTCAATATTCAAAAATTCGGCAGAGCCCGATCTTTCTCGTGGATCTTTCTTTGTCTGCAGCCTAATTGAAAGACCACATCCACAGACAGACAGCTTCAAGGCTCAAACAATGGGTGTTTGTATGACATAAAATATAAGCAAGGATATAAACATGAATTTTTCTTGAATATAAGGTTTTTGAAGAGGAAATGCACAAGTTCCCTACAAGTTAGACCAGTTTACAAGACAATGATAAGAATTTAGCTGCTGAAGTACTGTTATACCTGTGGTTCTTCATTGTTTTATCAGTCATGGCATCCTCCAGTGGTCCAGCACTAAATGAGGAGCTCCAGTGCTCCATCTGTCTGGAAGTGTTCACTGATCCAGTCACCACTCCATGTGGACACAACTTCTGCAGAACCTGCCTGAGCGAGTGCTGGACGAACACACAGACCTGCTTCTGTCCACTCTGTAAAGAAACATTCAGCAAAAGACCTGACCTCAAGATTAATACAACACTCAGAGAGGTTGTCCAACACTTTGAGAAGCTCGATCTAGGAGAATCTGAGGTGTTCTGTGACATCTGTGATGAAAGAAAGCAGAAAGCTGTGAAGTCCTGCCTGACGTGTCAAAGCTCTTACTGTGATGATCATCTGGAGCCTCATCTCAGAGTCCCTCGTCTAAAGAAACACACACTGATCAACGCTGTGGAAAATCTGGAGGATTATATATGCCAGAAACACGAGAGACCTCTGGAGATGTTCTGCAGAGATGATCAGACATGTGTTTGTCTATTCTGCACTGAAGGAGAACACAGGACCCACAACACTGTTCCTATAGAGGAGGAGAGTCAAGAGAAGAAGGTAAAGAGATACAGACATAGCTACAGTTTTGAATTCACTTGATCTTTAAGCAGTTTTCAAAATCAATATTCAAATAAGACATTTTTTGTCAGAAGATGGAAAGCTAAATTTGTGTTTTTCTCTGTATGTAGAATCAGCTGGTTCAGACACAGACAGACGTTCATCAGATGGTCCAGGACAGAATGAAGAAGATTCAAGAGATCAAACACTCAGTAGAGTTGAGAAAAGTCAGTGCAAGTTAAAACAAAAACAAAAATGTACACAAAAGTGTAAAATTGATAATGTATTATAGCATTTCAATCTACTTAATAAAGGTTCTCAATTAAATGGATAAAATGTATGGATCTGATAACTGATCTCATTCACAGAGAAACACAGAGAAAGAGAAATCCTCCAGTGTTGAGCTCTTCACTGATCTGATTGGCTCCATTGAGAGATGTCAGTCTGAGCAGCTGAAGAAGATGGAGGAACAGCAGAAAGAAGCAGAGAAACAGGCTGAAGATCTCATTAAAGAGCTGCAGCAGGAAATCACTGAGCTGAAGAAGAGAAACACTGAGCTGGAGCAGCTCTTACACACTGATGATCATCTCCACCTCATACAGGTCTGTGAACTGTTCCCTGAAAAGGCAGGAACGAGAAGCTGTGCTTGCCGCTATGGGAAAGTGTTTAGTCATGACCAGCTGTAAATATGTGTAAAACAATGTCAATTAAATTTACCTATATTTATAGCCTGCGTGACGTCATTGGAATGCGTCGTAATTGAGGCTATAATTAGTTGTGCCACAGGTGCATCAGCAGATACTTTGTCTGAAGAGCAGTCCTGGGACATCCCAGTGCAGCAATGAAGCGCAGCATCTCTTTCCCGCCTTTTCAGGGAACAGAGTTACAGTGAAGTAACCCGGGGTGTTCCCTACACTCAAAGCTGCCCTTGGCGCTATGGAAACGAGAATACCCATGCCGCCACACTGTGTGTCCGGACCCCCTGGCTGTGAAGTGTGTCACAAAGTGCAGAGAGTCTCAGACACTAGCTTGCGATGTTGACTCAAGGACGTGAGAGCCCAGAGTATCATGAACATCTAAACTATACAACCTTATGAATGTGTGCGGAGAGGATCAACCTGCCACATCACAAACATGTTGCAAGGGAGTGTCCCCGCCAAAGCTCTAGAAGAGGTAACCCCCCTGGTGGAATGAGCCCTGATACCCGTTGGCGAAGTGTGACCATAGGCAAGGGCAATAGCATCCCTCACCCAATGCGGCATAGTCTGTTTAGTGGCAGCCACACCCCTGTTATGGCCGCCATGATAGACAAACCGTTGCTCTGACTTATGCCACTGACTAGTACGGTGGATGTAGGTCTGAAGAGCATGGACTGGACACAGTCTGTGAAGTCTCTCCTGCTCCGGTGTTGTGAATGGCGGAAGGCAGAAGGCTTTGAGAGTGACTGGATGCAAGGTCAAGAAAGGTACCTTCGGCAGATAGTCAGGATGAGGACGCAAAATAGCTTTCACCATTCCTGGGGCAAAGTCTAAGCAGGATGGCACAATGGACAGAGCCTGCAAGTCCCAAATTCTTTTCAGAGAAGTTATAACCATAAGAAAAAACATTTTTAACAGCTTGTCAGAAGCTGACTCTAACAGTTCAAAGGGGGTCTCAACCAGGCCCTCCAGGACTATGGCTAGGTCCCATGAATGGATCCTGGTTCTTGAAGGAGGCTTAAGCCGCCTAGCTCCTCGAACGAAGCGAGAGAGCAGGACATGCTTGCCCAAAGGCACCCCGTCAATCAGAGCGTGGCAAGCCGAAAAAGCGGCCACATAAACCCTGAGAGTGGCTGGGCATGTGCCTGTTGATAACTTTCCCTGCAGAAAATCTGGAACTGTAGCAATCTTGCAGTTAACCGGATCTGCATTGTGTGCAATACACCATCTTTCAAAGACACCCCATTTGTTGGCATAACTTGATCTAGTGGAGGGAGCCCTAGCATTTAAAATGGTCTCAATAACATCAAGTGAAAGCCCTGTGTCCCTCAGTTGGTTCCCCTCAGGGGCCAAATATGAAGGTTTCCACATCTCCCGCAGGGGATGAATACTGTGAATACTGGACCTGCACCTGAGATAGAAGGTCCCTCCTCTTTGTTATTGCCAATGGCAAGCCGTCGAGGAGCAATATTATCTCCGAGAACCATATTCCATTCAGCCAACGCAGCACTATCAGTAAGAGGCAAGTCCCTAGCATTCTGGGCCATGTATGCACATCACATTCAGACCCAGGGGGGGCTGGGTGACTCCAAAAGAAATAGAGTGGACATTGTGCTGCCAGTTGGGGGGCGAAGAGGTCCATCTCTGTTTCATAAAATCTTTACCAGATTTGTGGAGTTCTACTACCCTGTCAGTATGCTCTGTCTGGACAGATATCTGGGGATAGAAATCGCCCTGAGGGACAGGAATTGTTCTGAGCCCAGAGCAGAATGCGCTGCACTAGCCTGTTTAGGCGTCGCAAACGCAGTCCACCCTGGCGATTCATATCAGAGGCTATCACAGTAATGTCCACCCGCACAAGTTCAAGTTCAAGTTCACGTTTATTTATAAAGCACATTTAAAAACAACGTGTGTTGTACCAAAGTGCTGTACAATATTACACAAGATATAAAAGATCATAAAACTAATACATAAGATAACATATAAGCATGCAGGGTAGACCAAAAACCACCATCCAAAGTGGGTGAAGACCTCACGTCAACTGGAAGCGCATTCCACAACTTAGGAGCCGCAACTGCAAAAGCTCGGTCACCCTTGGTCTTTAAGCGGGACCAGGGAACCGAGAAGAGGAATTTATTGCATGAGCGGAGAGATCTTAGAGCAGAGTATGGATGAAGAAGATCGGAAATGTACTGTGGTGCTAACCCATGTAAAGCTTTATACACATATAGCAAGGACATGGCAACAGCTGTATAGGACAGAGAACAAAAAATTCTTGTTTTTCTCATTTAGTGCCAACCCTAGAGAAACTAGATGAGCTAGTACAACATCTGTGTTGTAACGTCATGTCTTGTGACTGTGCTAGTATTAGCCAGTTGTCTATGTAATTCAAAATGCGAATGCCCTGGAGTCACAATGGAGCCAGTGCTGCATCCATGCATTTTGTGTATGTGTGGGGTGATAGGGCTAGGCAGAATGGAAGAACCTGATATTGGTAAGCTTCGCCCCCGAAAGCGAACCTCAGGAACCTACTTTGTTGTCGAAATATTTCTATTTGAAAATATGCGATTGAGATTGATTGTGACAAATCAATCATGATGTTTGGATTGCGACATGATCATCTTTACGGTTAACATCTTGAACTTGAGAGCTTTGACTGAATGGTTTAAGCCTTGAAGATCTAAGATTGGATGCAGCCCCCCATCCTTTTTGGGAACTAAGAAGTATCTGCTGTAGTAACCTGACTCTCTCTCTAGAGGGGGAAACATGCTCACTCAAAACCGCTGCCCCGCAAAGCACCAGAGGTGGCGGGGAAGGACACACTGATCGAAACGCATTCCTGCGAGTATGGATGTTATTATGCGTAGTACTGTCTCTTTAAGTGACTATGAGCTCCAGAGAAGAGATAGCTTGCAAGCGTCTCTTCGAACTTGAGCATCATTGTATAATCACATGCCCTTGCACCCACGACAGTCAAATAAGTTGACATAGAGGGCACAAAGGCACATGAAAAATAAGGTTTTCCCCAGGAGCGAGTTAACGTCATGGTGGACCTATTTTGCTTATATATATATATATATATATATATATATATATATATATATATATATATATATATATAAATATATATATGTGACCCGTCACAGAAACCAGGGACACAAGTCGGCAGCACAACTATTGAGCAAACTGAGAAAGAAGCATTTTTTTTTTCAAAATTGGTGATTTTCGTTTTTTTGCAGAATCTGTTAGTTGAGATCATGAAGAAGCATTTCCGTGTTTTAGATAGCAGTATTGGTTTATTTAACAGCGTACATTTTGAGGTTGAAATCGGCTTGTTTTTCAGAGATTCTATCTCGCAGTAGGGGTGTGTCATTGTCTGTTTGTATTTCCATACTGGAATCGGATACGCCGGCTTTTGTTTCTTTTGTTATTGCTGCCGCCCTCCAAGGGAAGCATGGCTACTTAGTATGCAGCGCTCTGGCCGGCTCTAGCTGATATCAAAATTTAATGAAGATGGACGCCACAAAGAATATCGCAGATGAGCTGAACCGTGGCCGTTACACCGAAAATGTTTTGAAGTACAACATACGGCTGGATTCTTTAGCTGTGGAAAAAGAGTGGCAGGATATGCAAATTATTGGACATTTAGAGGCAAACAGACGCATAGTGCAAACTTCGGAGATGGTTACATCCACAAAGAAGACCCCGACAAAGAGAAAGTGTGCCCGAACAAATTATTTCATTGGAGGCAACAAGATCTTTTCTGTTTCTTATGGGGTGAGTTTCCATAAACATCAAAGTTTGTCGTTTTGTGTTCATTCTAAGAACACATAGGCTACACGTTATCTCATGTGTCTATTGTTATTAGCTAGCTCAGGACTGTCATTTTAATTGTAATCGTTAGCATCGTATCATGTTAATTTGAATAACGCTTCAACTGCTTGAATTGACTGGTGTGAATGACTTAGCTCATGTAAACCTTACTATTCTTGAATTGAATGTGACGCTAATAATTTTAGCCAGTTACTACTGTTACGGTTGCTGGTGTAGAGATGAGGCAGATCACGGATTTCCACAAACATACAATACTTTAATATAAACCAAGGCAGAGCACACCATACAAACTCTAACATAAACAGAGAACGGACACTGAGTGAAGGGAGTGAGTGCATTATAAAGGGAGTGATGATAATAGAGTCCAGGTGCAGGTGATGAGTGATGATGAGGAGCTGACGAGGGAAGTGAGTGCAGGTGATGAAACAGGAGGATCATGGGATTTGGAGTCCAGGGGAACAAGGGATCTGTAACAGTACCTCCCCCTCCCGGTAGGCGCGTCCTCGCGCCGTAGATGTAACAACCGGGAGGGGGGCGGGCGCCCTGGAGACCTCATGCCGGTGCAGGGGGAGGAGTAGACTGGAGTGGAGGTCTCCAGGGCAGGCTCAAAAACCATGGCGGGTCAGGAGCCGAGGGCGGCCATGGCGGGTCAGGAGCCGAGGGCGGCCATGGCGGGTCAGGAGCCGAGGGCGGCCATGGCGGGTCAGGAGCCGAGGGCGGCCATGGCGGGTCAGGAGCCGAGGGCGGCCATGGCGGGTCAGGAGCCGAGGGCGGCCATGGCGGGTCAGGAGCCGAGGGCGGCCATGGCGGGTCAGGAGCCGAGGGCGGCCATGGCGGGTCAGGAGCCGAGGGCGGCCATGGCGGGTCAGGAGCCGAGGGCGGCCATGGCGGGTCAGGAGCCGAGGGCGGCCATGGCGGGTCAGGAGCCGAGGGCGGCCATGGCGGGACAGGAGCCGAGGGCGGCCATGCGGGGTCAGGTGCAGCGGGCGGCCATGCGGGGTCAGGTGCAGCGGGCGGCCATGCGGGGTCAGGTGCAGCGGGCTGCCATGCGGGGTCAGGTGCAGCGGGATGCCGTGGGGGGTCAGGTGCAGCGGGCTGCCGAGGAGGATCAGGTGCCGAAGCCATAGAGCAGTTGAGCCCAGGCGGCGCTGAAGGACCGGCGGGAGATGGCGGAACCAGCGGCTCCGCCGACCGAAGCGCAGCCGGGGCTCCAGAAGGCCGCAGTTGAATAAGGACGACAGACAACAAAGTGAACACAGGGGGGAGTGAGGAAGCCAACTGGAAACGAGGGACGGAGGGACGGAGCGGAGACGGAGGAGTGCAGTCCAGAGGGGAGGGCAGGCTGACGAGGGACCAAGGTGTGAGCGGAGGCAGGATGGAGACTTGTGAGGCTAGAGGACTGATGGGCCATGGTGGAGACGAGGGAGGTTGGAGCCAGGGTGTAGGTAATCGCCCAGAGGTCCGAGGTGGAGATCTGGGCGAGGGGGCTTGAGGAGGAGGTGCAGTGCGTACATTAGTACGAGGAGGCGGGAGAGGGAGGCAGGGAGGGAAAACAGTCCTTGAATTAGAGACTTTTAGAGCAAAGTTCATCATCATAAAGGGCTCGGTGGTGGCAGGAGCGACTGGCTCGGCGGCGGCGGCTGGAGCGGAGGGCTCGGCGGCGGCGGCGGCGGAGGCTGGCGCTGCTTGCTCGGCGGCGGAGGCTGGCGCTGCTTGCTCGGCGGCGACTGGAGAGCTTGGCTCGGCGGAGACTGGAGAGCTTGGCTCGGCGGAGACTGGAGAGCTTGGCTCTGTCCAAAAGTCTATAAGCCAGGCCACCTCACTTGGTGGCTCGCACAGGGTTGGAGCTGCAGGCTCGGAAAGGGCTGGAGCGGGCTCTGGAGATACTGGAGCGGGCTCTGGAGATACTGGAGTGGGCTCTGGAGACACTGGAGCGGGCTCTGGAGACACTGGAGCGGGCTCTGGAGAGATTGGAGCCGCTTTCTTCCTCCTCCTCCGCTTACTGGGCCCAGTAGAGGAATGTGGGTCCAGCATGGGGCAGGCAGGGAGTTCACTGGAGGGGTATGAGGAGGAGGACGGAGCTTGGCAGACTGGCCAGGCTGCCCGTGTTTTTGGAAGGACTGGACGAGAGGAACCTCTTGGATAAAGAATTTGGAGCAATTTAAATACAAAACTAAATTTATAGCATCAGCTAAGGAAACATAATCGTCAGGTTCAGAAAAGCGGATGGTGTCCTCGTCCAGTCCATCCAAAAACAGGGCGATCAAATGAGCATCTGACCAATCTGTCAAATAAGCCAACTCAACAAACTCCTCCACATACCTCTCCAACGAACGTCCCACCTGGAAGAGGCTGACGAGCTGGTCAGCCGCTGATGTTGGTGTGAGAGGCTGTGGGGGAGCTGGAGCCACAGGAATCAGGAACAATCCCATCTTTTGGTTTGTGGATATCCAGCGGTTTTGGTCCGTTCTTCTGTTACGGTTGCTGGTGTAGAGATGAGGCAGATCACGGATTTCCACAAACATACAATACTTTAATATAAACCAAGGCAGAGCACACCATACAAACTCTAACATAAACAGAGAACGGACACTGAGTGAAGGGAGTGAGTGCATTATAAAGGGAGTGATGATAATAGAGTCCAGGTGCAGGTGATGAGTGATGATGAGGAGCTGACGAGGGAAGTGAGTGCAGGTGATGAAACAGGAGGATCATGGGATTTGGAGTCCAGGGGAACAAGGGATCTGTAACAACTACTTCTTAACAAGGATTTACTAATGTAACAGTAAATGTATCAGATTAAATTCCTACGTAAGTAAAAGTATAAACTATCCGTAGCCGTAAAATGTGCGTTATAAGTCAAAAGTAAAAGTATTTACTGAAGAGTTTAATGTACAGGATTTTTTTAATCCTTTGACTCAAACCAGGTCTAACCACTAACTGAGGTCTAAACCAGGACTATACGGTTATCACAGAATCCTGTTCAAAAAGTTCTAATGTCAAAAAAGATAAATTACTGACATTTACAATGCACATTATCCTTTATTATTAATAGTATGCGGTCCGTTGCGTCTGTCGTTGCTATGCAACCATGCCGCTTTACAGGGGGTATGGCTTATCTAAATGAGATGTAAATGAGCCCTATTGTCACTCCCAGCAGGTGAGAACAGGCGAGAACTGCAAAATCTTTAGGTCATTTTCTGCCCTTTGAGCTTTTCTGAGTGCCTACCTTCAAATGGCCACAACATCTCCAAATATTATCAGATTTCCATGTGTTACACATCGTTGGAAAGCTTGGAGACTACACTTTCAGAATCTGTAAATAACTCAAAATGCCCCCGAACCGACTTGTGTCCCTACTTTCCATGACTGGTCATATATATATATATATATATATATAAGTATTCAGACCCCCTTAAATTTTTCACTCTTTGTTATATTGCAGCCATTTGCTAAAATCATTTAAGTTCATTTTTTTCCCTCATTAATGTACACACAGCACCCTATATTGACATAAAAACACAGAATTGTTGACATTTTTGCAGATTTATTAAAAAAGAAAAACTGAAATATCACATGGTCCTAAGTATTCAGACCCTTTGCTGTGACACTCATATATTTAACTCAGGTGGTGTCCATTTCTTCTGATTATCCTTGAGATGGTTCTACACCTTCATTTGAGTCCAGCTGTGTTTGATTATACTGATTGGACTTGATTATGAAAGCCACACACCTGTCTATATAAGACCTTACAGCTCACAGTGCATGTCAGAGCAAATGAGAATCATGAGGTCAAAGGAACTGCCTGAAGAGCTCAGAGACAGAATTGTGGCAAGGCACAGATCTGGCCAAGGTTACAAAAAAATTTCTGCTGCACTTAAGGTTCCTAAGAGCACAGTGGCCTCCATAATCCTTAAATGGAAGACGTTTGGGACGACCAGAACCCTTCCTAGAGCTGGCCGTCCAGCCAAACTGAACTATCAGGGGAGAAGAGCCTTGGTGAGAGAGGTAAAGAAGAACCCAAAGATCACTGTGGCTGAGCTCCAGAGATGCAGTCGGGAGATGGGAGAAAGTTGTAGAAAGTCAACCATCACTGCAGCCCTCCACCAGTCGGGGCTTTATGGCAGAGTGGCCCGACGGAAGCCTCTCCTCGGTGCAAGACACATGAAAGCCCGCATGGAGTTTGCTAAAAAACACCTGAAGGACTCCAAGATGGTGAGAAATAAGATTCTCTGGTCTGATGCGACCAAGATAGAACTTTTTGGCCTTAATTCTAAGCGGTATGTGTGGAGAAAACCAGGCACTGCTCATCACCTGTCCAATACAGTCCCAACAGTGAAGCATGGCGGTGGCAGCATCATGCTGTGGGGGTGTTTTTCAGCTGCAGGGACAGGACGACTGGTTGCAATCGAGGGAAAGATGAATGCGGCCAAGTACAGGGATATCCTGGACGAAAACCTTCTCCAGAGTGCTCAGGACCTCAGACTGGGCCAAAGGTTTACCTTCCAACAAGACAATGACCCTAAGCACACAGCTAAAATAACGAAGGAGTGGTTTCACAACAACTCCGTGACTGTTCTTGAATGGCCCAGCCAGAGCCCTGACTTAAACCCAATTGAGCATCTCTGGAGAGACCTAAAAATGGCTGTCCACCAACGTTTACCATCCAACCTGACAGAACTGGAGAGGATCTGCAAGGAGGAATGGCAGAGGATCCCCAAATCCAGGTGTGAAAAACTTGTTGCATCTTTCCCAAAAAGACTCATGGCTGTATTAGATCAAAAGGGTGCTTCTACTAAATACTGAGCAAAGGGTCTGAATACTTAGGACCATGTGATATTTCAGTTTTTCTTTTTTAATAAATCTGCAAAAATGTCAACAATTCTGTGTTTTTCTGTCAATATGGGGTGCTGTGTGTACATTAATGAGGAAAAAAATGAACTTAAATGATTTTAGCAAATGGCTGCAATATAACAAAGAGTGAAAAATTTAAGTGGGTCTGAATACTTTCCGTACCCACTGTATATATATATGGCCATTTCACTTATTAATTCCTCAGATTTAAATGTAGCTAATTACCAGACAAGTAAACACAGTCTGAATGAAAGGCTGTGCTTAAATCTTTCATAGATCAATCTGATTTGGCTGTAACACAACCATTAACTGACTCGCTGTGAAACACCTCTGATGATGCACTCCCAGGGGAGAGATAGCATGCGAGCATCTCTCCGATCTGAGGCAGCATCATATAAGTGCAATAGTCAAGCGGGTCGATATCATGGGGACAAAGACACATTTATTTTATAAATGCTTTGTCTGACTAGTGTTTCACTGCATGAATGACCGCCCAGAGCAGTTCCCTTTTGCTTTATCATCATGGGAGGAACGCTTGGAGACAAACAAACTCACATTCCATTCCAACGAGGAATGGAATGCTTCGGTCCCGGCAAAAGGGCATCGCGATTCAGAGAGAGAGAGAGAGAAACAGGGATGGACCCGTCTCTCAATCCTCAGCCAGATTGCCACGCGAGCCCCAGGATCACATTGTGGGTGCTACCCCTTTGAAATAAGCAAAGCGAACGTGAAGCATTTAAACTGTGAACATTCACAGTGCTCGCACTTACCCTCTTACAACGCAAGGGCAGTGTGCTTTTCCCCAAACAAACAAAACAATACTGGTGTGTGTCCGATTCGGAGATGGAACACGAACATGGAGACACACACCGTTTGCTTTGTTCAGCCATGACTTTCTCTCAAATATATAATATATATCATATATGTGTGTTCATTTTTCACTTGTCAGACAGAGTTGAAAAAGGAACAAAGGGAGAGAAAGTTCTGCGCACTGCCTGTCAAATCTAACTCCTAACAAAGTGATGAATGAAGGACAGAGTTTGAGCAGAGCTGCTTCACACACTTCACAGTATGGCCTCTGAGGACAAAAGACCTGCTGATGCACCTGTGGTTCATCTAATTATAGGCCACGTTCACACAGTAGCAGAATACATTTGTCAGTCCTGTATTTGAGTCCTTAATACAGTTACGTTCACACACAGTATGGTTATTTACAGGAGTGACAACTGCATTCTATAACCAAACTCACACCTGTAAATTTTCAGGACTCACAACCACATTCTCGGTATATTCGCATTGTGTGAACGGAACCGCACTGGATAACTAGTTGTCTGTCACATCATACAGAGCGAGAGAGTTGGTGTTTTGTGTGTGGTTTCGTTTTCAGTAACGTACAGCGACAGAGATGTGAGCTGTGCGTCATCTTAAGGTATTAGATCCAGTCACTGTTCTCCACCGGAGCGGCTCCCGTCAGTTTTGTGTTTCTTTTTCAAATTCAAATGCCGTGTCATGCGCAAGACGTCGCAAAGGACGTGACACACGAGTGCAACACTTAAAGACTCTGGCTAGCGCGTTTACATGCTGCTGTTGGTTAATGAAGTTTTGATGGATACACTCGCGGTTCAGTTCTTTAATATTACATTGGTCACTGTTGTTATGGTAACTAATAAGCGAATACGGGCTTGACTCTCATTGCACGATCACACAGGCAGTGTTCCAGACACTACTGTAAGTTGCTGTGTGAACGAGACTTTTCAAGACTCACACCTGTAAGTAAATGCAGTTGTCAATCACAAAAACTGACAGTGTGAACGTGGCCATAGCCTTGCTTACGACACATTCCAATGACGTAACGCAGGCTATAAATATAGGTCAATTTCATTGACGTTGTTTTACACATATTTACAGCTGGTCACGACTAAAGACCTTCCCATAGTGCCAAGCGCAGCTTTGAGCATAGCCTTTGAAAGGGAAGTGTCTCATCATGTACAATATACAGGACAAACACTGTTCATGAACCTGATGAGCTGGCTCTGTAAGCAACATGGCCATTTCTTTATAAAATATACATAACAGAAACAAACAGTAATTAGGAAAATTAATTAACTGAAAAACAGTGCTTAATTTGTAAATGAATAATTGCCAGATCAAAAACAGCAATTAAAAGATGCCATGACCAACACATACAACTTCAGTTTTCCTGGTGTTATACCACAATCTGTGACCCACCAAATTATGTGACCTTACACATAATGTAGTACAGTAGGGTCAGGAGAGTTAAGATTAGCTCAGTACAGCACCGGCTGCGGTTTAGGGGTTGAATGACCTCAGATTAAAAAAAAAAAAAAAAAGTTATGTGATTGACAAAGTCGACGTCAACTAATTGCTGCTGATGATGTCAATACAAACACGAGATGAGTATGCTTTGCCATATGTTAAAATTTGCAACTAGACCCTAAGGTTTATGTACTTACATAACATCTTATTTTTATCAGTTATTTTGTCTTTATATTTTTTAGATTTCTGCTCTTTCTAAATCAGATACAGATAGTAGAGTAGCACAGTAAGATCACATTTATTTGAATGCATTAATGAGAGAGTGATTGCATGTGTAAATTAATTCTACCTGTGCAGCGTCTCTCTAGTAATAGTGAAGCCATGGGTTTTAATTACTTCAAAAACAGAAAGAAAGTTATGCTAGAACCTTTCAGTTATTAAGCTATTTTATTGAAAAATCACAGAACAGCGTTGACAGTAGGCTACGGGTCCGTGTACGTTTTGATAGTTTGTTTTCCAATTTGAAATGAAATACGCAGAAACGAGAAAACGGTCGTTTCCCGTTTTTTCGTTTGTTAAAAAAAACGAGATTTTGACTCGATTTTCGTTTTTTTCGGGTCACGGATAGAAAACGGAAACACGACTTCAAAACTCGTTTTCCACATGTGGGCGGTCATTACACGCCCCTTTCAGCCGATTGGTCTATCAAATCTGAGCCAGTGACGTCATCTTCAGTTCGTTCAACAAAATAACAGTCCTCTGCCGCTATATCAGTAGATGTCATAAATCGGCTTTCTTCTGTGCAACCTAACGCGTATTTCACAGAAATATGTTTGCACAGATAAAAAAAAGTTTAAAAAATCTACAGTAAATTTAATTAAGTCTGTTTTTAAGCTGTCATTGTGTTTTTAAGATGTAAAATGTAAATGCCTCTACATCTGTTACCAAGCGCATGACATCCTTTGGGCTACTACCACCGATCAATAGGCTATAGCACATAATGATAGACTATTCTCTATTATAGATCGGTGGCTACTGCACTCATTTTTTTTTCTTATTTTAATGTTTTGTTTACATTTTATACATTTAAATTCAATCATTTAGCAGACGCATTCCTTGCAGTAGACTATGCAGTCATATTAGAAAATAGGCTATCCACTAGGTGGCAACACCTAATAACGGTAGGCTATCATCGGGGGGCTTTTTAGTTTTCCTTAGCTTATAAATGGCCATACAGATTTTATCTCTTAAATTAAACACTTTTATAAACACAGTGAACATTATTATATGTCACAGTTTACTTGCTATCCTCACTTTTTCTGTCTTTCCTTCGCTTTTGAATGAATTAGCTATAAATGGTCCTGAACATTTTACTTTCAATTTCGATTTAACGGCTATTGGCGATTCTGCGTCAATTGCTTTAGTGGACAACAGCAAAACAAAAACTCTCGTATATTAAACATAGAACTTTTATCATCTTTGTAATTATTTTATTTTGTAAATATTCGTGGCTTAAACAGCGGGAAAATTTACTGTATGCAGTTCTGTGGATGTTTTGAAAAACTTAAACTAAACGAAAATTATTGTTGCTTTGTCAATATAATTTCTGTTTTTTCCCCCTGACTTTTTAACTGATGCGATCATCGTTTCATTAACCGACAAGATTATATTAAATTAGAATTAAACGAAGTTTGATAAATGTCTGTGAATCATTAAAAAATCCCAGGGGTTTAGTTTTAGCCTACATAAACAAATAGCAGAATAAACAACAGAACATGAGGGTTCATCATCATCACGCACCTGCCGCGCTTCTGTGAACGGAGAACAAAGGATTCAATTATATAAAAGGAATAAATAGCCTATGTCTATGCGCGAAATGTATTTCACTTAAGTAATTAACATATTACCAAAATGAAAGGGGAAAAAATGCGACAATATGAGTGTCGGTTCATTTTTGAGAAGTTCACAGAAAGGAAACCGAGACGGCTTCCTTTGTTTATTTTACGAGCAATGTTTTGTTTTTATTGTGAGTGTACAAAAATAATAGGCCTATTTAACCCTTCACAGATTCGAATGGTGTTACACATATTTGACCTTAAATGTCTGAGTATTTTAAGTTGTTTCCGCTTTTAGGATAAGAAATTTCAAGTGAACGCGTCGGCGCCTCAAGCACACACAACATCAGTTTTAGTAACTTGACATCACAGCCTGTAACTGTCAAAATAACATACATTCAATCAAATATATAAAAAGTTTTACTGCTCATTTTAAGTAGTCTGTGTAGGCTACAATAAAAGCGTTTAAATAATAAATATAGTTTAGCCTCCAAATCGTGAATATTGAAACATTTGGATTTGTGTCAAATTAGAGAGGTAGTTATAACGCCGGTTTCTGTTTCAATTCAGCTTTAAATTAATTCGTTTTGGCTTAACATTTATATATTATTTTTGTCATAACTAAAATAGCTATGTAGCTGTAATTTTGATCTTTAATGTTTGATCTTTACATAGGCTATTCCCTCAGTCTTTTAACCAAAGGGTTATTAACATTAGCCTATATTCAGCAGGCAATGTTAGGCTATATAAAATAAATAAATAAAGAGAGATGAGCTATTGTTCGTTTTTCAAAATTGCTTACACTACTTATTTATTGTGATTTATTCTATTTATTCAAAATAGAATAAAATAAAAACTGTAGTTTTTTTTATTTTATTTTATTTTTTTAAATCTGTGCTTTTCATCCGCTCCTCTGTGTGGGTAGTGCAGTTTCACTATGCATATTAAACTACAAACAGCATTACAACAGTCTGTGTGCTGATTAATATTTCTGAAATAAATATTTCTGTGAAATACGCGTTAGGTTGCACAGAAGAAAGCCGATTTATGACATCTACTGATATAGCGGCAGAGGACTATTATTTTGTTGAACGAACTGAAGATGACGTCACTGGCTCAGATTTGATTGACCAATCGGCTGAAAGGGGCGTGTAATGACCGCCCACATGTGGAAAACGAGTTTTGAAGTCGTGTTTCCGTTTTCTATCCGTGACCCGAAAAAACTAAAATCGAGTCAAAATCTCGTTTTTCCGTTTTTTTTTAACAAACGAAAAAACGGGAAACGACCGTTTTCTCGTTTCTGCGTATTTCATTTCAAATTGGAAAACAAACTATCAAAACGTACACGGACCGCTACATTTCTGTGCTACTGAATGTTTCTGTGTGTGCGATCTGCACGTGATGTGCACACTACTGTCTATATGTGTGTTTGCTTGTTACAATGTAGCAGCATATTAGTTTAGAACGGCCATTAACTTACCTTTACAATTAACTGTGTAAAACGTGCATTGATCTAATCAGTATTGAATATCCAGATGGTAAAAAAACAAAGGCTCTTTCATTTTAACTGATGGAAATGGAGCATAAAAATGGGCTTCAAAGATGTATTATCCTGAGGCCCTCTCTATAGGACAGCATTAGTATTACAGCCAAAGTAAATCTGTGGGATTTTTGAGAGTTTTGATTGTAAAAGCGACTAGTCAACGTCAAGCTTAATGCATCATGGCAGAGCATTAAAGTCGACAAGACGACTAGTTTGTGCAACTCCTACTACAGTCACATAATTCGGTAAGTCACCAAATTTGGCACAACACTGGATTGTTTAAAAACAAATGCCAGGACGCAAAATTCAAAATCTGACATTTTCCAGAACAAGACCTGGCTCAAATTAAGCACTGTGTATAATTAAGGAAGATAATGTGTAAACCAATTATTAAACTTTATAAAAATGAACATATTTAACAGTCCTCTCTCTCCTGCTGTAGATGTGCTCATCCCTGTACATTCGTCCACACACCAAGAACTGGACTGAGATCAGGATTGACTCTGATGTGAATGTGAACTCACTGTATAGAGTTCTGGCTCAAATGAAGAAATCTCAAGAGACACTAAATGAAAAACTCAATCAAACTGGTATGTGAATATCAAATACAGTGAAACGATTTTTTGTTAGAGTAGCATGGTGCTGTTTTATTACAAAAATTGGTCTTTATGCACAGCCAAATCCAGAACAAAACAGTGTTACTGATTGGGGGGAAAATGAGAACAACCTGAAAAATAGCGGCCTGAGTGGATGGATCGTGGTCACATGCAGACAGCCCTTCATGATAAATGTGTGAGAAGCGTGAAGTTATTTAACTACCTCAGCTCAGAAGTGCAAATTCAGTGATACTTGGCTCAGTATTGAGCTACATAAAAATTGGTTAATGAAAGTTCCAACAAATAATGCCTAATAGTGTTTATAAGTGCAGTGCTGCTTTGTTTACAGAGGTAACAAAGGAAACCAATATATTTCTACTGTTCTGTAAGTGCCATCTACTGTCAGAAAAGGAAATTGCATTTTCAGCACATCTATCATTTAAGTGAAGATCGACCCATATTTATACACAGCTTGCACGCAGTTATAAAAGTTAACCGGTTGATAGATAAGATTATGTGCTTTGAAAAAATGTAGAATAACAAGGTAACTAGAATATTATTTGTAATCATATTTTAAATTAATATGTATACTTTTATAATTGTAATATTTGAACTGTAAAGTTGTTTAACTCATCGTTTTTACAGTCATTTTATGGTTTAGGATGTTTCCATAAACACTGATCTCATTTCAGGTCTTAAAACAATACCATGTACAGGTTATTAACAAATAATTTTGAATATTTTTTAATGCCCATCCATATAATTTTACTTAATTGCAAAATTCATGTATATAATTCTCTCTATATTTTAATGTTTTAATCAAGTGATTCATAAAAAAAAGAAACCCAATGTGAAATAAATGCTAAAAGCAGGAATAAGAAAGCTGCAAACAGCATCTCTTGTTCAAACTCACTTGTTCTCTCATACGCCCATACCAGCTCTCTCTCCTCAGTGGATTTTAAGAAAGTCATGTGCCACTTAAATTTGAAATTCCAGACTGGCAGTAACAAAGCCAACTTTTTTTTGTCTTTATTGTGCTTGATGTAAAATAGGTGATTTAAAAAGTCCTTGAATCTGGTTTCACTGAAAGAGTGGGAACCCTGATGTTAGCATTAGACTGGTATGATAAAATCACTTACCAAACTTTGTAAAGTAATGTGCAAACTTAACTCATGTCTTAATGGAAGTAGTATTAACTGACTTTAGCGACATGTAAGGGACAGGATGTAACTATTTGTGTATAAACTATAAAAATAATCTGCCTAAAAAACTCTCACCTGAGAACAATGTAGATACATTTCAGCTCAAATAACACATTTTTACTGAATTTTTCGTATTTATTTTAAATACAAGCTCCACAATAGTTCCATAGAATTTCATTATAGTATATTTACTGTAAACACAATTTAAATTATTTTTTATTTACAGATGAATGAGACACATTTACATGCCACTGATGCTGCTAATAGAGATAAACTCTATTATGGAATATTCTGTAAATCACCTTATATTGTCATCTGTGTTCATAGGATTGAAGTTTGTGCAGAAGTATGCAGGTACTGACGCCATTTTTAAAAAAAAAATAATTTACAATACTTTGTTAACCTGTGTTACATATTGTACATCTGAAAATGTTTTTTCTGAAGTTGACTGATAATGTCTGATCTCTCTCAGTGGATGTGACTCTGGATCCTGATACTGCGAATCCACGTCTCATCCTGTCTGATGATGGAAAACAAGTCAGTGATGGAGACATTGAGCAGGACGTCCCAGAAAACCCAAAGAGATTTGATACGGGTCCTTGTGTTCTGGCAAAGCAGGGATTCAGATCAGGGAGATTTTACTATGAGGTGCAGGTGAAGGGAAAGACTGAGTGGGGTTTAGGAGTGATTAAAGAATCCATTAACAGGAAGGGGGAGATCATAATGACTCCTGGGGAGGAAGTCTGGTCACTGATTCTGATGATTGAGAATGAATACATAATTTTAGATAATCCATTTGTCTCTTTATCTCTGAGAGTGAAACCTGAGAAGGTGGGAGTGTTTGTGGATTATGAGGAGGGTCTGGTCTCTTTTTATGACGTGGACTCCAGCTCTCATATCTACTCTTTCACTGGTCAGACTTTCACTGAGAAACTCTATCCATATTTCAGCCCAGGCCTTAATGATGAAGGTAAAAACTCAAATCCACTGATCATCACACCTGTCAACTGAAACAAACAAGAACATCAAATCTGAAAAGATTAAATATGGATGTGATGATTTTAGAATATGTAAATAAAAACCAAAGAAGAATTTGCACAAACCACAATCAAGTAGATTTTATTTACAATTATAAAGAAAATAGAAAATTAATATAAGACAAAATGTGTACAAGTGCCAAAAAGAACTGTATATTCAGGCCTTTAAAAACAAAAAAACAAAAACAAAAAAAACAATCACTTCTCAAATCTACTATAAAATTTTACATAATGATTTAAGATGGAGAAATTCTACACACCTGGGACCCAGGAATAAACTTTTGTCTAGAAAGAGAGGTTTCACCATGACAACTTCTTGGTCTTTAAATATGAAATTAGCACTCTTATGGAAATATGATAATATTTTGTAATTTTCATTTAAATCATATTAATTTTCAAATTGTTTGTCATAAATCAACATCTCAGGAAAATGTTAAGGGGTTTCAAATCAAATATGACTTTCTGTTACGAAAGAGGGCATTGATTTCATACATGACCTCTGTAGAGGACACCGGGATTAAATCATGTTTATCAGGCATTTTAGGAGACACAACAAGTGAATAACAAAATAAATTATATATCAATATTCCTATTAATTATTATTATTATGAAATGTTGCCAATTATTACTCCCATTATTACACGCCTGTTTTCATTATATGCTGTTCCAAGAACACATTAATATGCAAATTAGATAACAGTGTATAGATGCATTGTATTCAATGGGAAAACACATGTATGGCCATATTTGCATGCATATTGCATAAAGTAAAATGGCATATATCGATTTATTCCATTCTATCTTTCATAACATATTTGAGATTAATCTTTATACAAAGTTTGGTTAAAAAAGCCTAAAAATTGATTGGTGATTAAAAAAATCCCATTGTTTTTGCCTATACATAATTTCATCCCATTTTATTTTTTAGTAGTCTGTAGTAGTCCTGGTGTCCACTACAGAGGACATAGCATAACATATGAATAAAATATAACTTTTCAAAAATCTTTTTTTCCCCCATTTGTTTCTTATGCTCTAAACAATGTAATGACATGAAAAAAATACTAAATTTAAAAAAAAAACTTTTTTTCTGGGTCTCAGGAGTATATGTTTAAATGTCTATAGTGTTTCCCCTAGTGAAAAATTAGTATACTTAAGCACAATTTTTTTGTATGTACTTTAGTATAACTAAATGTATTTGTGGCACGCTATATATTGGTATACTTAAAGTCTGCTAAATTGGAACAACAAATTTTGTACTAAATGCATTTTAGTTGTCCAAAAGCAGTACTGAAGTTCTAAAGTTGTATTAAACAACTAAATACAACTAAAGTTGTATTAAATATACTTGTTTGTGCTAAAGTGGAACTATTCCAAGTATACTTCAGTACACTGTAAATATTCTTGTGTTTAAGTTTTGAAATGCAGAATTCACTCAGCATTAACTTCAAATGTATTTTGGTGACATTAGAATTGCAATTCAATTACATTATAAGAGTGTTGAACATACATAAATATTATACTGATAACAAACTTTTAGTGATTTTAAAACTCATTGCAATGGCATTCCAAGTTAACCTGCACTGGTGCGCCGACGCACCGAAGCTTCTTTGTTTAAATTAGCTCAAATTTACTGTTAGATTTAATGTAATTACCTTGACAAACTATAACTCATTAAAAAGATCTAAGACTCGAGCTTCAATTTTTAATCTTTATTTTACTCTCAACATCGTATAGTGACCGTTATTTGTTAATATGCGTCGGGAGTTATGAATATGAGAAACGGAGTCGTTTTCTTTTCATTGAAATATGAGCGTCAGCTTCAGCCATTGAGAAAAAACTCCTGTTAGATCGTCATGAAAAAACTCGACAAAATAACATCCCTCGGGGCTTTTAGCTTAAAAGCATGCACATTTGGAGAAATATTGATGGATTCTCGTACGTTTATGTCAATTTTCTATACAGAGGAGTAATATTTATTCAATTTTTACCCAAAACGCGCTGTTGTCGTCATATGAGCGCTGTATACACTGACTACTGTGTTTTCAACTCATACCTGCAGCCGGAGGGCGCTCTGTGCACTTAGTCCACAAATAACACATCATGAACAAGAGGCAATCTGTTCTGGCAGGCGAGAATCTAACCAGAACTGGCATTAATAGCATTAAATTATATATTTTCTGTCAGATTTTTGATCCGAAGCCACACCACGTCACAGAAGGTTATTTAAAACAACCGACTAGTAAGTTTGGAGCAAAAACGTGGTTTTAATCTTATAAATTGTCGTGTTTTGTTGGTGTGCTAAGCTAATATGCTAACGAGCCCAGAGATGCACCTGTTCTGAGCTATTATGTAAATAAATAATTTTGAATCGTAAAGCTACCTTTTTTTTCTCTTTTTTTCCACGAAGGGCATTAGATACAGTTTGAAAGAAGGTGAAGTGAGAAGTTTGGTGAATGAAATGAGGGATTAAATCATCTTGAATAGAACATCAGTAATTATAATAGAGACAAAAGAAAAGAATAAGAGCCATAAGCTGGCTGGAGGGGTGTGAATGTGTTCAGGGGAGACTGAAACTGAATGGGGCAGTTAGCACCACAAACACAATATAGACAATACCCTTGAATAGATGACAATAAACATCAGTTAACATTTTAGGGTCCTTTCTAAATAAAGTCTTATGACATGGTCTTGAAAAACATGTAATAAAACTCAGAGTTTTAAACCTATCATCTTCAGATTTGAAATATAACATGGTCAGACATGTGGCTTTAGCTGCAGTGCATTTCTAGATTGCCACAAGGCCAACTTCACTTTTATTTTCATAAATATATTTCATAAAAATACATTTCTAATAACTTTTCAAAACTTTGAAGCTATTTTTAACTATTTTCTTCATTGTGACAATAA
Organism: Megalobrama amblycephala; assembly: GCF_018812025.1. Lineage (NCBI taxonomy): Eukaryota > Metazoa > Chordata > Actinopteri > Cypriniformes > Xenocyprididae > Megalobrama > Megalobrama amblycephala. The sequence goes on from NC_063067.1 coordinate 1,998,821, forward strand.
TTAATTAATTATTTACCATAAACTGCAAAGTGTCTGCTTTAAAATGAGACCTTACTTGTGCTTTTAGTGCAAAGGGTTCATGAACTGTATCTGTTTTAGTTTGGGTATGTCATTTCTTGGAATTTTCCAAAAGCGGGGGTGCTGGCTAACAGGTACTGTGCTAATGGCATCATTATAGTGTGCTTCAAATAGGCTAAAATAAAGTAATCTTTATAAATCAAGTTACAGCTTTAGAATATGCCTTTTACAGACAGCTTCAGTATACCAGTAACTTACTTATCCAGTGAACATCAGTGAGACAATGGGAACAGATTTATATATATATTGTTTGCAGGAACCAGTATGGGCTGGAATCGAACCTGGGTCACGTGGGCCGCTGTCACACAAGAGCACTCGGCTTACCTGTTGCGCCACCACACAGATATAGACAACGCTAAACTGGTGCGAGACATTATTAATGACAACTATTAATGACTGAACAAATTATCTGGATTAAAAGACTGTGAATCGCCGACAAAATTATTAATATAGACACAGTAAGTGGAGCGTGAAAATAAACGTGAAACGGCCTGTTGCTATACAACACGGACGTGCATTAAACTTTAAGCTGTTGAAAAGTGCTATTGAATTAAATTAAACAATAGCCTGATATTCAAAGTGTGAGCAAATTATTAAAAAAGGTAAATGTCATATTATAAAACTTACTTATGATTATTTTTTGCAACTCAAAACACATTTCCTGTAAACTTTTGTCTAGGCCAATACTATTTTTATACTAAACAAGTACAACTCAAATACTGTTCACTGAATTGGACATTTAATCATAACAGGTCAACATAGTGTTTAACAAAAATAAATTACTGAAGTAAAAATGTAACAAATGAAATCAATTTATTTGCAAATTTCTCATGGTTACGTCTGAGCTGGAGGCAAAATTTGGGTTTGAAAATTCTGGCCTTACAGCCAATTAGCAGAAACAAACTATGTTTCATTTCATACCTCATGTTTTCTGTGGTTTGCACAAAAAGAAAGTCTCATCTAAAAAATGATATGGCATCATCTAAAAATAATTTGTTCATTCTCGGATTTGAAATACATTGAGATTGTGTCTTTAGCTACAATGACTTTCTAGACTCTAAAGTTTCCTTCTGACAAATCTGCCAAAATCTGCAACACAGATTCCCAATAGTGTGCACTCCAGCGAGTTCGGCTGTTTAGCAAAACCGATTGTTGGTGAGTGTGATGGCATTGGCTTTATGGCATGTTCAAAACATGTCAATCATTGTGGTTCAACCAATAGTGGGATGTTGGGGCAGGCCAATGGAGGTCAAGGTTTAGCTTCAGCAGTTACAGTGTTTTCAAGTCATGTCAGAAAGAATGTATTTAAAATGCACATGAACATCAGCACAACTCATAATTATGAGTTTAAGTAACTCTGGATTTCCTTAAGAGTTTCTGAGTTAAGTACTTGACGGTGAGAAAACATGTCAGAGGCAATGGATGCAGAGTCTGCCTAGTGAAAAAACCCTACCAAAATGCATTTAAAATAGGCCTACATTCATTTCACACTAAATAAAAACCCATCAATATATAGTAGTCAGCATGTGAAGTAGATCAAAAAAAGTTAGTAAGGTTTTAGGATAACTTTGATGAAGGGTTTTGATCCGCTTCAAATGTTGACTATTTACAGACACACTGACATAAATATTTCAATTAAACTTTATTTGCAGTTCTTCTTTATTGCACAATGCATATTTCTAAATTTTACAATGTGTTTAATATCACTATTAGTAAGGATTGTATGATCACTGTATAATTTGAATGCAAGATGTATATACTTATATTAAAGTATACTTGCAATAGTTCCACTTTAGCACAATCAAATATACTTAATATATCTTTAGTTGGACCTCAACACAAAAATACTTGTTCCAGTTTAGCAGACTTTAAGTATAGCAATTTAGTATACTAAAATTACAATTGCAGGGTATTTATATTAAGTACAAGCAAAAGTAAATACAATTGTAGTACACTTAGCATAAAATAACTGCATTTCAAATAGATTTTAGTATATTTATTTTTCACTAGGGTCTACATGCTATTTAAGGACATCTAGCCATTTTCTCTCTCCTCTCCAGCTGTTAACATTGAATTAAAGTGTTCAATTCTATAACTGATATAGCTTTCAGCTGACAGATTTCTGTGATGAAACATCAATATCCAGCATGGACAGATCAGTTCCTACTGTTTTACAACACATCGCATCCACCTGTGCTCTCATGATCAACTCTTCATTAGTTAAACTTACTATAACTGTTTCGTTGTTAGCAGAAATATTATCAGATATTTAAAAGGTTTTATAAAACTGTTATTTAACACACTATAAATATACTGTGAGCTGTTTCTTTCATGCTTTACCGGCGGGTTTCCTTCTGTGCTGCACTGAGAATCGACACTTGATCGTTGACGAGAAATTAATAAATTTGATGATGAAGACTATTCATTTTTACTTATAAAAGTCCCTACATATGTGCAATTATTTACATTGTTCTGACAAAAATGTAGATGTAGATGACCTGTGTATCTTAGACTTTGACAAACAAGGAGGTGTTTTATGTCAGGAAAAGGATGTGATCTTTGCAGACTATATATATTGGAAGTTGTACAATACCTCGGGTGAAGACTTTGCTCGCTTTTATGCTTTTGTATTTTTATTCTGTATCTTGTTATTAAACCAAAGCCATTGTATTTGGTGATTCGTAAACCTCTCTAAACAAGTCTCAGAGTGAAATTACTTATACATAGAACTATTATCGATATCTGTAATTTATTTACTTCATCGAGCCTCAAGAGCATCAGATCCTGACTGAGCTGGTGTGGACTCCACCTTGACAACGCTCTCAATCTTTTGATGCAGTCAAGGATTGTAGAGACGTGTATTTGATTAATTGGAGGATGAGGGGGATAACAAATACAACAACACGGTAAAAATGACATCTTTCTCTTTTCTGGCTGCCGTTATCAATCGCTATCTATATTTTTTCCCTCTTTTTGAAAGTTGTGAAAACAGTATTATGGAGTTTTTCTTTTGCTATTTGCACAAATGGAAACACATATATATTTAATCAAGTCTCTCATTCACTGCTATAAAAGTTTACCCAACTAATGATGTTAAAGTGTTTGCACACTCAGCAGGGATGAATTAGAAACTGTTCCATATTCATGACTGTGGGCGGGGCTATGACATCACTGCAGCTGAGAGTAAGAATTCAGTGAAGGTGAAACTAAATAAAACAGATGAACTGGAAACTTCTTTAAACTTTATTCAGACACACAGAAACTAGTGATCACAGCTGATATTCACTCAAAGGTAAGTGATGGAAATGTAAGAGCTTGTTCGGCAGTTTTAAACTCTAGAATATTGTTAATGAGTATGTCATTCTGGCTGTAAAGTTTGATATCATTTGTCATGTCACACAACTAAAAGACTTCAGAAACAGAAAGTACTTTAACTGCCCTTTTATCCTGTGTTGTCTTTCATATACAGAAAAAAACCCTCGCTGTATGATCAGTTTTATATAAAGTCAGGTGTCTCCAGAAGAGATACTATTTTCAGTATTATTTTTCCAACAGGACAGAAATCAAATCTAGTACTTTTGATTCGATATAATCAGTGGTTACTAGTTTAACTTATAGTACATTATAATTAGCAGACTCACTATTATTTCAACTCCAAACATAAAATGATCTTATTTTGTTGTCTTGATGGGTGTTTGTATGACATAAAATATAAGGATATGAACATGAATTTTTCTTGTCAGGTTTTTGAAGAGGAAATGCACAAGTAATTCAAGACTGAATAAGAATTTAGCTGCTGAAGTGCCGTCATACCTGTGGTTGTGTTGCCTAGAGCAACTGTTAGTTGTTGCAGTAAAATTCCGAAACATTCCGAAACTAAGATGACTCATTGTTCCAGAGACATATTAAAGATCTGTTCAAAATAAACTAATCATTCATGATCGATCCATCACTTTAACAACTAACAACCTATGCTACGCAAGTACATTTATGACGGCACTTCAGCAGTTAAATTCTTATTCTATCTTGTAAACTGGGGCCGGTTGCATAAACCACAAAGCTAAGCATAAGCTAATTAAGAAAGCAGGTTCGGTTGTGGGGTGTGTGTTTCCCACTATAGATGGCATAGCTCAGGTTAGAATGACTGACAAACTGATTAACATGATGAATCATGAATGCCATCCTCTTTATGATTTAGTTCATGCTGGCGAGAGTTCTTTTAGTTCAAGATTAATTCAACCTAGGTGTTATAAGGAACGTTACAGAAGGTCCTTTTTACCAACAGCCATTAGATTTTACAACCAGTGCTATACAAGATAATTGTTAGAAATCTGATTGTGTATTGATGTGGAATGTGTACTTTATGTGCTGTGGTATGTGAATTTCCCTTCGGGGATTAATAAAGTTAATCTAATCTAATCTAAAGACTAGTCTTAAATGTTAAGACACTAATGTTTTTCTTGAAGAGTGGTCCTAATTTTTTTAAGTCTTTTACAGAAAAAGGTAGATTGGAGTAATTTGAATTGGAAAAATAACATTGGTTAACTGCAAGTTGGTCAAACTAGTTCTTAAGACACAGTCTTAATATAGTGACTAAGTTTGAGCAACTGGCCCCTGTGTGCATTTCCTCTTCAAAAATCTGAAATTCAAGGAAATTCATGTTCATATCCATGCTCATGTTTTCTGTCATACAAACACCCACAAAGCCAACAAAATAAGATTATTTTATGTTTGGAGTCAAAGTAAAACAACATAACTGGAACTGAACTGGAAAGAGTCACACAGTCCCAAACACTTTTCTGAACTATTGCTGCATGAGCTGATGGATGTCAAAAACAGCAATACAGTGAAATATGTGTGATTTAAATGTCACTTGGAAAATAAATATTTTGTCAGAATATACCGCTACTTTTGATGGGCCATCAGTGGAGAAATATTTAAAATCTTTGAGTATTAGTATTATCAATTTTGTCTCTTGCTTCTCTTCATTGTTTTGTCAGTCATGGCGTCCTCCAGTGGTCCAGCACTAGATGGGACTCTAAATAAAAAACTCAGTCAAACTGGTATGTAAGTTTAAAATACAGTGTATGGATTTGATTGTCAGTTACTATCAAAGAAAATAATTTTTTCAAACAATATTCTGGGTTAAATTAAATTTAAGCATCGGTGATCTGCTGGTGATCACTGCAGGTAATTATTTTATCTTAAAATGCAAAGGATCATACTGTTTAAAAAATGACTATAACTTAAACTTGCCATGTTAGCATTAGACTGTTATAATAAAATTACTTACTAAATCACCCCCCCCCCCCCCCCAACATGTTTGTCCCATTGACTTCTATTGCATATTTCCTGTAAACACATTGTTTGTTTTGCATGTGTCAGGGAGTCAACTCAGTCACCACCTTCATCAATCACCACGTGTGTTCCTCGTCTGCTGACAACATGCCACTAATGCTGCCAATGAAGATAACCTCAATGATAATCTGAAATCATTCCCACGAAAAATTCATCATTATATTGTCATCTGTGTTCACAGGGTTGAAGTTTGTGCAGAAGTTTGCAGGTACAGTGTGACTGACACCATTTTCTTCAATACACTGACAATACTTTGTTAATCTGTATTATATACTGTACATATAAAAGTGTTTAATCTGAAGTTGACTGATAATGTCTGATCTCTCTCAGTGGATGTGACTCTGGATCCTGATACAGCGAATCCATATCTCATCCTGTCTGATGATGGAAAACAAGTCCGTCATGGAGACATTAAGCAGGATGTCCCAAAAAACCCAAAGAGATTAGAGGACAGATCTGTTCTGGCAAAGCAGGGATTCAGTTCAGGGAGATTTTACTATGAGGTGCAGGTGAAGGGAAAGACTGATTGGGGTATAGGAGTGGTCAGAGAATCCATTAACAGGAAGGGGGAGATTGCAGCGAGTCCTGAGAATGGAGTCTGGGTTCTGATGCTGGAGAATGAGAATGAATATATAGCTTATGATGATCCACCTGTCTCTTTATCTCTGAGAGTGAAACCTGAGAAGGTGGGAGTGTTTGTGAATTATGAGGAGGGTCTGGTCTCTTTTTATGACGTGGACTCCAGATCTCATATCTACTCTTTCACTGGTCAGACGTTCACTGAGAAACTCTATCCAGGGTTAGATCCATACCTTAATGATGAAGGTAAAAACTCAAAGCCACTGATCATCACACCTGTCAGTGTTCCTCCAAAATATAAAACATGAAATCTGCAAAGATTATCTATGCATGAGTTGTTTTAGAGGATTAGAATTTGCAAAACAAAAAGTAACTGCACAATAATTAGCCTACATGGATTTCATGGATAATTCAAAGTAGAATGAAGCTTTGAGTCTAGTTCATGTGTAAGTACATTATATTGAAAAAGACATACATTAGATAAAATGTGAACAAATTACACAAAAAGAAGACCATATTACCATTATCATTCATCTCAATGGTGTCACACCAACTCTGTCTGATTAAACCACAAGAACACACACAGCCTCAAGCTGCTTTTACGTCAAAGACAGGACAAATACGAGACAAACTTTAAGGATCCTCCAAAACCCAATTACATATATATATATATATATATATATATATATATATAGGCTATTACATATTTGTCACAGATACATTTAAATGACCAACAATAGAGATGCTATTTGACCTATGTGTACCTTCAGATAATTTGTTTTCAAATTTTTCTAATTTGACCCTTCTCGTGAACATAAGTGAACTAATCTAGCGTCATTTTTTCAAATTTTTAGGCCCCGTCCACACGGAGACGCGTTTCTGTGAAACCGCACAAATTTTTTATCGGATAGGCGTTTTAGAACTGGCGTTTTAGAACGGTGAAACCGCTATTTTTTGAAACCAGAGCTGCGTTCCAGTTCACTAACTCGCCCTCGCTAACTTCCCTCGGTCTCGTTGACTCGGATGTACGTCATTGCTTACGTTGCACGAGGGCCCACTTCTGGCGGAACCTTTGCAATGGGCTGAACTGGAACGTCCTGAGCCCTTGATCACTTGGAATCCGCAATTTATTATTCATTTTTTCCCCTTACAAATTTGTTTAATACAGCATTCTATATGTATATATGTGTGTTTTAAATGTTTAAAAAAAAAATTAATATATCATAGAATTGTTTGTGGTAGGGTAAATTAAACGCGATATGCGGTGACGTCATAATCGTATTGCATTGTGGGTTATGGAGCTGCCTGAAGTGTACATGTGAAGTAGACTCGCTCGGTTAAAATCGAGGGAGCGAGGGTCTGTCCATGTAAACTTCCCTCATCCACTTCACGAAGTGGAACGCACTTCAAAATGGCGGCAGCGATTCCCCCGAGTGGAAGTGTGTAGGGAAGTTCGCGAGTGCGTGTCTAAAACTGGAGTGGAACGCAGCCCGGGTCCCAGAGTGGATACATTTGAAAACGCCGTCTTTGCGTTATCGTGTGGACGGGGCATTCCGTATATTTTCTGAAACGATGATGTCATCACCCCACGTGTCGACCCTAGTCAGACGCGCTAACACCACAAAACAGCACCAACAACAGCAATAGCAGACTCTACATGCTTGTGTTCATGCTGCAGAAGCTACTGAGCCAAAATAAAGCGTTATTTCAACAACGCTGTACTGTTCGTTCAAACCGCCGCCGGCGGGAGGGTCAAAGTAAATGACTAGTTGTGGCAACCAATCGGAATCCTCTCAAGCGAGGACCTCTACATTCCGATTGGTTGCCGCCGAACTGCGTCATAGCTCATTACCATAAAGTTGACTTGATTTCAACTCTCCTCGACGCTCTCACCGTCCTAGACGCGCCGCGCCCGCCGGAGGCCCGGAGCTCGCCGCCGGCTCTCATTGAAAATGAATGACTTCCTGTCACTTTGACGCTCTCGCCGCGGGCGGTGTGAACACTGTGGCTGCGTTCTATATAGTATGAATATGGGTAGTATGTATGAATGGAATTCGGACGTACTACATCCGCCATGTTAATGTTGTTACGTGTCATGCCTCGTCACAACCGCGCGAAAATTTAAAGGGCCCGCTATTACTCCGCTTTCATCAGCAATGTTTTTATTAATGCTTACCGCTTTTATCAGTGTTTTAACGTCGATTCAATAAACAGCTCAAAGGAGGCGTCGGTCAGCTGCTCTCAGATCACGCTTTCTTCAACAGCTTGTTAAATATGTCAAAGTATAATCGCCTATTTAGCTAGCAAATTTTACCTCAGAATAAAAAGACATGTCTGTGAACATCACTACAGACAGGGGTGCCAGGAATTTTGGGCCAGGAAAAATCTAATTGGGCCCCCTTGGGCCCCATGACAGAAAAATCTAATTGGGCCCCCTCTGCGCAGCTGTTGTCACCACATCTCTAGGACCTAACTGTCCAGAAAGAAAGTCATGTTTGTAATCATTAGGGTGAGTAAATTAAAATTTTGGGTTGAACACTCCTTTACAAAAGATAACTCTAATCAAAGAAATATTTTACAATTAAAATTCATAGCTTGTCATCAAAGGCTTGCAACTGTCTTACTTCTTGTAGTTCAATACTAGTACTGATGGTTTCTAAAATAAATAAACTATAGATTGTGTAATAAAATATTGTAAGCATAGAAAATACGAAAACAGTCTTTATGAAAGAAAGTGATTTATATTCCTCAATATTAAACATAAGTAGGTCTAATAATAGCAGCATTTTTAATAAATGCATTTCTGCCAAAACACCATTATTCACTGTTGTAGCTGCAAGGTAAATTACTATAAAGGTGGTGGTTTTGGATTGACAAGCTTGTAGTTGTGTGTATTGGCGTTTTCCAATTTACCTCGTCATGTCTTTACATGGTCGCGGCTGTTTTCAGCCAGATTCACCACCGAACCTGTAATGTTCCCATATCACACGACTGTTTTAAACACAATTCTGAGACAAATCTGAAAGGATCAAGGCATCAAGCGACTTGCGCTGTTTATTACTTCATAGGGCGGCAGTGGTGAGCGGGTATATTTGCCTTTTGCAGTTTGTCATGCGCTCCAATTAAAAACAAAAAACAGCGCGGGAGGGGGAGGTCTCTCTCACTTTGGCCTGTCAGTTCAGAAGACAAACCAATGGGCCAGTCCTTCGCAAAAAAAAAAAAAAAAAAAATAATAAAATAAAATAAAATAAATAACCTTTTATCGGCCCCAAAGTGCGTCGGCCCACCGGGAAAATGCCCGGTATGCCAGATTACCAGTCCAGCCCTGGTCTCTGTATTTCTTGCGCGCCGTGCATTGATTGACTGTCTGCGACTAACTAAACACCACTGTTGCCAACTATTTTCAAAGGAAAGTAGCTAAAGCCTGCCCAAAAAGTCGCTAAATGTCGCTAGATGACGTCATGGGTAAATTAGCATATTCGTGACGTCATCACGCCGGTTGCATTCTGCCTGCCTAATGTGTTTTCTCTCCTAATCCGTGCTCACATAGCCTACTGTATTTTAAAACAATATAATATAATATAGCCGAATGTCAAATAAAGCTGTTCTCATATATATATATATATATATATATATATATATATAAAATATATATATGCCTATATAATTTTTTATTTTTTTGACCGGCAACAAAACGCGTATGATATAATGAATGACATTTTTATACATTTGTAAATTACATGAATTCAGAGAGTTCGGAAACTGGATGAACTAAAGCTCTGTGATAGTGAGTAAAATAAAGTGATAATAAGCACACGAGAAAAATGGAAATTAAAACCATCAAACTAAATTCTTTAAATATAAAACAAAGGAGAATCAGAAATAGTGTTTGGTCCGTGGCAACACTGTATGCTCGTATGTACTCGCTCATTCACGTCTGTCAGATGCCGTGCACTCAACGGTGCTGCTGCTCCTCTCAGCCACTCAATGACGGCAGCGGGAAAGCAAGACCTCGCGCTCACAGGACAGTGCTGGTGACATTTGAAAAGTTACTGAGGTTTGTCCAAAAAGTCGCTAGATTTTCGCTAGGCGCTTTTTTGAAAAATTGTCGCTAAAGGGGTCTGAAAAGTCGCTAAATCTAGCGACAAAGTCGCTAAGTTGGCAACACTGCTAAACACCGTCACTGATGTGTGCGCTAAGGCAGGACCAAACCATTTCATGCTGATACAGGGGGGTGGTCGGTCAATATGGATGTTTTATTTTTTGGTCAATGGTGATATTTAACTTTTATTGCCAAAATAAGTAAAATCAAAGACATCATTAATTTTATTATTATTTGAAATATACTCAAATGATGATGGTTTATATAGTGTATAATATAATAAAAAATTTAAATTAGTTTTTACCTATTTGTTGGGGCCCCTGTCAGTCAGGGGCCCTTGGAATTGTCCTAACTTTTCCCCCCTATAGACCTTATTTACCAGAGAAACAAGCGCGCCGCCATCTTTATAAAATTGTCTTTGAACTTCCGTTTTGCGGTAGCGCTGTACATTTCTATGGCATCGCTGTCAAAGAATAATTAGTTGGTTAAGTGGATTTACTTGTTGTAGAGTTAATGAAAGTTATCATGAGCATTGTTATGTTTAAAGCAGATGTCTTAACAAATGTCAGTAGATCGGGAAGATTTTAAAACGAGCAGTTCATTCATAAATGTAATATCGCTGTGGAAATACAAACCGGAAGTCAAAAGACAACGAGCGCAACGCTGAAAAGGGGCGGGGCTACATAAGGTCTATACGGCGCCCATGACTACAGAGGCTGATTTGGAGCAACGAAATTAAGTAATTTATATGCATTCATTCATAATAAAAATACACGAGAAACAAAAGACATGAATCAAACAAACTTGAATACATATATTTAAATAATGTGTAGATAGAGAGAGGGAGAGAAAAATACACAACATAGCCTGAATATTATATACAATATATACATAAATACAATGATAATACTATATACATATTCTTAAAACAACTTTTTACAAACTGAGTCCTATAACTACTGCCTCCTGAATGTTGCTTTCCATTAAGTTTTTTAGTCTCATTAAACTGCTTAACAACGAACGTCTTAGTTAAATAAAACAGTGTTAACAAGCTGATGTAACGTTATCTCGACCTGTTCGTTAGCTTGATGTGCTGTCAATAATAATGATTAAACATTAAACATTTTTACAGCGGACTCTCAAAATCTTCTCATGGATTTACATTGTTTAAACTTTAAATAAGTCAGCCGTTTACTTACATTATGTTAAACAAGTGCAATTTAACCACAAAAACACAGTTTTTCCCTGAGGTACTGAAGGACTTGAAAACAGCTGCATATCGCCGCTTTCAGACATTTTCGAATATGAAGGATCCTCTCCTATGGCATCACGGGATAGCGCAGCATCCATCATATGCCTACTACAGAATTCGGGCGGAAGCAGTAGGTCATTTGTCCATTATGTCTCTCTCAATTCAATTCAATTCAATTCAATTTGCTTTATTGGCATGACATATTTAGGTACATATTGCCAAAGCATTGCATAAAGCAAGACAAAAACACATATATACAAACAAGAACATATATAAATGCATTCATATATATATTTATACACATATCAATAGTAATATAATATGGATGTGTTCACTCAGTACCTCTTAGTTTGTGGCAATTATAAATATATTGTGCTATTAAAGTGGAAGAAGGTCCTTCACCAAGTAATATTTTCAGTTTGTCAGTTTCATGGAGTGACTGGAACTCCGGTATGATATGCTGTATTTGACAGTACAGTGTCTCTCTTAAGGTTGTGAATTTATCACAGTGGAGGAGGAAGTGTGCCTCCGTCTCAACTGCCCCTGATCTACATTCATTACAGACTCGCTCTTCTTTGGGTAACCATGTCTTCTTGTGTCGCCCTCTTTCTATGGCCAGCTGGTGGTCACTAAGTCTGTACTTGGTTAATAAATTCCTGTGTGTTGTATTTCTGACAGAGGTGAGATATTCGGCCAGGCTGTACTCTCTGTTTAGATTAAGGTAACACTGGAGACGACTCTGCTCTTTCGTTTGCTCTTTCCAGTGCTGCATGTATGCTTTTTTCTCTTTACTCATAATTTCTTTAATTCTTACAGGGTTTTCTGGGGCAGTGATTTTGAATGCTTGCTTTGTCAGTTCTGACACCATTGCACAAAGATGACTTTTCTGAGCACTCAGTTCTTGTGTTTTTAGTGCATTAAAATGAAGTGTGTCTTCAGGACTAGATTTTAAGTGTATCCAGAACTTTAAAGCTCTTTTTTTAATCATTAAATTGAGGGGAAGACGGCCTAGTTCTGCCCTACAGGCGTTATTAGGTACATGTAGACCTTCTAAAGGATGTTTGTCCCAAGCCTTATGGCTGTAGTTACTCACTGGACCCCACACCTCACTTCCATATAAGGCAATGGGCAGTATCACACTATCAAAGATCTTTGTCCAAATTCTGATTGGAATGTTTATTTTGAATAATTTAGTTCGTATGGCATGCATTTCTCTGCGGGCTTTTATAAGTAATGTTTTAATAGCCAAATTGAAATTTCCAGTGGGTGTTAAAACCAAACCAAGATAATTATATTGTAAAGAGTGCTGAAGAGTGGTGTTGTTTACAGTAAATGCATGTTTATATTCCAGATTTCTGGTTTTTTTCTGAAATATCATAATCTTAGTTTTCTGGATGTTGACTTCTAAGGCCCAGTCATGGCAGTATTTAGTTAAAATGTCTAGGTGGTTCTGGAGACCTTCCGCCGTTTTAGATAGAATTAGTAAGTCGTCTGCATACAGTAAATATTTGACTTCTGTGTCAAATAGTTGTAGTCCTGGACTTTCTGACTGGTCCAGTAGATCTGCCAATTCATTAATATAAATGTTAAATAAAGTTGGGCTGAGGCAGCAGCCTTGTCTGACCCCTCGCTCTTGGGAAAAATATTCTGTTCTCTGATGACCTATTTTTACTGCACATTTATTTTGGTTATACATGTTTTTAATTAAGTCATATATTTTGCCCCCAATACCACTTTGAATGATCTTATAAAACAATCCTTTATGCCAAATGGAGTCAAAAGCTTTCTTGAAATCTACGAAGCATGCAAATATTTTTCCATCTTTCTTTTGGTGTACGTGTTTGTTTATTAATGTGTGTAGTGTGTGAATATGATCAGTGGTTCGATGTTTGGGGAGGAAGCCAATTTGAGATTTGCTGATAACATTGTGCTGCTTTAAGAAAAATGAAATCCGAGAGTTAATTATAGAACAAAATACTTTTCCAAATTACTGGTTACACAGATTCCTCTGTAGTTATTAGGGTCTGTTTTGTCTCCACTTTTAAAGATGTCTCTCTCTCTCTCTCTCTCTCTCTCTCTCTCTCTCTCTGTGCGCATGCGCGAGTGTGGTTGGAGCGAGTGGATGTGAGAACGAGTGTGCAGGTGTGTTTTCAAACTTTTCTATCCCTTTTCTTTACTAAAGTTAGATAATATAGTCTAGTTTGAGAAAAGTTTTTGTTGTCTTTTTGTTCGGCGCGCCGGTTTTCCGTTTGATCGGAAACATGGCGGTTGCCGGTTCGGAGGTTTTTGAGTCACTCACGCGGCGTCATGGAGTAAAAGTGGCGTCTGCTGTGAGTATAGAGGAGTGCTGTCTAGCGGCAGGTGAAGTAGTGGGTTTTGATTCATTGTTATCGGCTTCTAGAATGAACAATGCTATAGTAATGTTTTTGAGCACTGTGGAAAAGGCAAATGAGTTAGTGGAACGTGGTTTAGTGATAAATGATGCGTTTACTGCTGTGTTGCCGCTTTCAATGCCGTCTAAGAGAGTGACTTTGTCAAATGTGCCACCTTTTGTGAAGGATGAGTTTTTAGTAAATATGCTGTCTCGCTATGGAAAATTGGTTTCTCCAATAAAAAAATTGCACTTGGAAATGTTTCTCCACTTTTGAAACATATCGTTTCCTTCAGGAGATATGTATATATGGTACTAAGGGATAACGCTGAGCTCGACGTTTCATTTAATTTTCGGATGGATGATTTTGATCATTTGATCTATGCAACCACTGATAAAATGAGATGTTTTGGATGTGGTAAAGCAGGGCATTTGGTGCGTACATGCCCAGATAAAAATGAAAATGATGAAGTGGTTAGACCACATACATCTGCAGAAACAGTGGTGGAAGCAGAGGTTCCTACGGTCAGTTTGAATACTTCAAAGGTGGCTGAAGGCGAGCAAGTTGTGGTTGTGGATGCTGATAGGAGTGTATCTGAGACTGTAGAATCTAGACCTTCTGGGTCTGAAGAAACAATGGAAGACATGGTCGTACTGCTGCAAGGTGGAATGCAGAATAGTAGGCCTACTTCTGAATGTGAAATGAAATCTTCTGAAATGGTTCCTGATGTAAATGTCACAGAAGCAGTGGATTCACAGTCTTTTAAAGTACCTTTAAAAAGAAAGATGAAAAGTGATGGTAGTTTGAAGATGGTGAAAAAAGTAGGTACGAATGAGTTGTCCAATGGAGAGGAAGATGAAAGTGATGAAGATTCATCTGATTCCAGTAGTGCTTTTTCTCAGTCCGAATTTCATATTCGAGGTTATGATGCACAAAACATCAAACAATTTATGAGAATTACAAAAAATAAGAGGAATGTTAATGTTGAAAATTACTTCCCGAATACTCAGTTATTTGTGGAAAGATCGCGGAGTTTAATGAGTGAGGGGTGTTTTACTGATAGAGAAGTGTACCGATTGAAGAAAATTGTGAGAAGAGTTAGTGTGGAAACAAGTAACAATGATGGTGTCTAAGATGTTAAAACCCATGGTCCCTGCTGCAGTGCTTATGTGGAGCTTATGTTTATGGTTTATTTTATTAAACATGAGCAGCATTAACATTGCATCCCTGAATGTGAATGGTGCAAGGGATTGTAAAAAAAGAGCAGAGATTTATGAGTTACTTAAACAAAAACATTTTGACGTTGTGTTACTTCAAGAGACGCATAGTGACGTTCAAAACGCAGCTAATTGGGCAATGGAATGGGATGGGCTCTCTTTTTTGAGTCATAATAACTCACTGAGTGCTGGGGTTGCTGTTTTGTTCTCAAAAAAATGTACCCCTGTTTCTTACGAAGTGGATGAGATAATAAAAGGAAGAATTTTAAAAATTAGAGTGGTTGTTGAAAATCAAGTTTTTGTGTTTATATGTGTATATGCTTCTACTGCAACTGCAGACAGAATTGTTTTTTTGGATTCTTTATGTGTGGCTTTACAAAAGTGTATTA